>NC_042980.1:34357489-34572489 GCF_901001165.1 Salmo trutta
TGCTGCTGAGTCAACAGAGTCACTCAACATGGACTTACTATTTCTCTCTCTTTTTCCGTCTCAGTATTGGAGGGATGAGCTGTATTGATGGGAGCTGTAGGCCCAGGTTCTGACCAAAGGGGTGAAAATGCACAATTCTCTTTATTTTCTAGTTACAGTATGTCTCTGTTCCTCTCTCTCTGAGAAGGGGAATACGTGTGTGATGGTCCATAGTGATAGGGACTAGCAGGTTCTATCCCAGGGGTAATTAAGGTGTGAATTTGCTCCTCTCCTCTCCTAGTACAAACAGCCAGCAGAATGACACAAGTAAATGTGCTCAGGGAGTTATGGCTGTTCCCTGAAAAGCCACCGAGCACACAGGGAAACGAATTGGCTTCCCGTGTAACATATTTAATTAGAGAGAGAGAGGAATAGAGAGAGAGGGGAACAGAGAGAGAGGAACAGAGAGAGGGAGAGAGGAACAGAGAGAGGGAGAGAGGAACAGAGAGAGGGAGAGAGGAACAGAGAGAGGGAGAGAGGAACAGAGAGAGGGAGCAAGAGAGCGAGAGAGAGGAACAGAGAGAGAGAGCGAGAGAGAGGAACAGAGAGAGAGAGCGAGAGAGAGGAACAGAGAGAGAGAGAGAGCGAGAGAGAGAGGAACAGAGAGAGTGAGAGAGAGGATCAGAGAGAGAGAGAGCGAGAGAGAGGAACAGAGCGAGAGAGAGGATCAGAGAGAGAGAGAGCGAGAGAGAGGAACAGAGCGAGATGCACATACATGCCACAAACCCAAACACGTGAATGCACTTACCAAAGTTCTGCTCAGCTTGTTATTGAGAATGTTTTTAATTGCAGGCACCTCCAAACACATTGTAATGAACCAACACAGGTGGTGCCAATTCATTGTTAAGACACAGCAACATGGTAATGTTGTTATATGAAGAGCGAGAGAGAGAGAGAGAGAGAGAGAGAGAGAGAGAGAAAGAAAGAAAGAGTGTGTGCGAGTACATTTTTGTTATTGCATATCACAGCATGATGTCAACTTTTAGGCAATGTGTTCGTTGATACAAGTAAGGACTGTGTGATAAATCAGAGCCTGCAGCCATCACCTGCTGAATGATATAATAACTCTAGCAAAGTACTGTTGATGGATTCCAACTTCAGACAGCACAACATAAGCTCAATGAAGTTACTTTCGCTGTCGACAGAGGAAGGCTTTCTTTTAAAGCTCAAAGTGTGATATCAGTGGCACACAGCTGTTCTGATGAAACACGGAGAGAGAGACCAAATCCTCCTGAAGTTCCTCTTCGTTCCTGCTGGGTTTTCAGTATCCGGGATAAGCCTTTTACAGGGCACTGCTCTCAAAACTGCCTTCAGATAAACTGATCGATGAAGCTCAGATTGTGAACCAGCAGAGAGAGAATGATCCACGGTTGGATGATAAGCAGGTGGCCATCTCAGAGATACAGAGAGAGAGAGAGATGAACAGAGAGAGACAGGCAGATTAAGAAAGAGACAGAGACAGGCAGAGAGAGACAGGTAGATTGAGAAAGAGACAGAGACAGGCAGAGAGAGAGAGGCAGATAAAGAAAGAGACAGACAGGCAGAGAGAGACAGGTAGATTGAGAAAGACAAAGATACATGCAGAGAGAGACATGCAGAGAGAGAAAGACAGAGAGAGAGAGACATGCAGCGAGAGAGAGACATGCAGCGAGAGAGACATGCAGCGAGAAAAAGACAGAAAGAAAAGACAGAGAGAGACATGCAGAGAGAGGAAGACACAGAGAAAATGAATACAGTAATACAGATGGAGAGGAAACACCTGCAATATAATAGCATAAAGAGAGCTGGAGTAGACTGTATGTATGACAGGGAAACAGAGAGAGAGAGGTAGTAGACTGTATGTATGACAGGGAAACAGAGTGAGAGGTAGAGTGGACTGTATGTATGACAGTAAAAGAGAGTGAGAGGTAGAGTGGACTGTATGTATGACAGGGAAACAGAGTGAGAGGTAGTAGACTGTATGTATGAGAGGGATACAGAGTGAGAGGTAGAGTGGACTGTATGTATGTGAGGGAAACAGAGTGAGAGGTAGAGTAGACTGTATGTATGAGAAGGAAACAGAGTGAGAGGTAGAGTGGACTGTATGTATGTGAGGGAAACAGAGTGAGAGGTAGAGTGGACTGTATGTATGTGAGGGAAACAGAGTGAGAGGTAGTAGACTGTATGTATGAGGAAACAGAGTGAGAGGTAGAGTGGACTGTATGTTTGACAGGGAAACAGACTGAGAGGTAGAGTGGACTTAACATCCTTATCATTTATCACCCTCCAGGTTCCCTTGGAGAGTTCATCAATGAGCTTGACACCTTGATAAGTTCCTTTCCTGAGGATGGCTCACACCTCACAATTCTGGGTGACTTTAACCTCCCTACGTCTACCTTTGACTCATTTCTCTCTACCTCCTTTCCACTCCTCTCCTCTTTTGACCTTACCCTCTCACCGTCCCCCCCTACTCACAAGGCAGGCAATACGCTTGACCTCATCTTTACTAGATGTTGTTCTTCTACTAATATCACTGCAACTCCCCTCCAAGTCTCCGACCACTACCTTGTATCCTTTTCCCTCTCGCTCTCCTCCAACACTACTCACTCTGCCCCTACTCAGATGGTATTGCGCTGTCGCAACCTTCGCTCTCTCTCTCCTGCTACTCTCTCCTCTTCCATCCTATCATCTCTTCCCTCTGCTCAATCCTTCTCCAACCAATCTCCTGATTCTGCCTCCTCAACCCTCCTCTCCTCCCTTTCTGCATCCTTTGACTCTCTATGTCCCCTATCCTCCCGGCCGGCTCGGTCCTCCCCTCCTGCTCCGTGGCTTGACGACTCATTGCGAGCTCACAGAACAGGGCTCCGGGCAGCCGAGCGGAAATGGAGGAAAACTAGCCTCCCTGCGGACCTGGCATCTTTTCACTCCCTCCTCTCCACCTTTTCTCCCTCTGTTTCTGCTGCTAAAGCCACTTTCTACCACTCTAAATTCCAAGCATCTGCCTCTAACCCTAGGAAGCTCTTTGCCACCTTCTCCTCCCTCCTGAATCCTCCTCCCCCCCCCTCCTCCCTCTCTGCGGATGACTTTGTCAACCATTTTGAAAAGAAGGTCGACGACATCCAATCCTCGTTTGTTAAGTCAAACGACACCGCTGGTTCTGCTCACACTCCAGATGAAATCTTGCGAATTGTGACAGCCGGCCGCCCAACAACCTGCCCTCTTGACCCTATCCCCTCCTCTCTTCTCCAGACCATTTCCGGAGACCTTCTCCCTTACCTCACCTCGCTCATCAACTCATCCTTGACCGCTGGCTATGCCCCTTCCGTCTTCAAGAGAGCGAGAGTTGCACCCCTTCTCAAAAAACCTACACTCGATCCCTCCAATGTCAACAACTACAGACCAGTGTCCCTTCTTTCTTTTCTCCCCAAAACTCTTGAGCGTGCCGTCCTTGGCCAGCTCTCTTGCTATCTCACTCAGAATGACCTTCTTGATCCAAATCAGTCAGGTTTCAAGACTGGTCATTCAACTGAGACTGCTCTTCTCTGTGTCACGGAGGCTCTCCGCACTGCTAAAGCTAACTCTCTCTCCTCTGCTCTCATCCTTCTAGACCTATCTGCTGCCTTTCATACTGTGAACCATCAGATCCTCCTCTCCACCCTCTCCGAGTTGGGCATCTCCGGCGCAGCTCACTCTTGGATTGCATCCTATCTGACAGGTCGCTCCTACCAGGTGGGGTGGTGAGAATCCGTCTCCGCACCACGTGCTCTCACCACTGGTGTCCCCCAGGGCTCTGTTCTAGGCCCTCTCCTATTCTCGCTATACACCAAGTCACTTGGCTCTGTCATTTCCTCACATGGTCTCTCCTATCATTGCTACGCAGACGACACACAATTAATCTTCTCCTTTCCCCCTTCTGATAACCAGGTGGCGAATCGGATCTCTGCATGTCTGGCAGACATATCAGTGTGGATGACGGATCACCACCTCAAGCTGAACCTCGGCAAGACGGAGCTGCTCTTCCTCCCGGGGAAGGACTGCCCGTTCCATGATCTCGCCATCACGGTTGACAACTCCATTGTGTCCTCCTCCCAGAGTGCTACGACCCTTGGCGTGACCCTGGACAACAGCCTGTCGTTCTCCGCTAACATCAAGGCAGTGACCCGATCCTGTAGATTCATGCTCTACAACATTCGCAGAGTACGACCCTGCCTCACACAGGAAGCGACGCAGGTCCTAATCCAGGCACTTGTCATCTCACGTCTGGATTACTGCAACTCGCTGTTGGCGGGGCTCCCTGCCTGTGCCATTAAACCCCTACAACTCATCCAGAACGCCGCAGCCCGTCTGGTGTTCAACCTTCCCAAGTTCTCTCATGTCACCTGCTCCTCCGCACACTCCACTGGATTCCAGTTGAAGCTCGCATCTCCCTACCTCTGCGGAAGCACAGTTCCCGCTCAGCCCGGTCAAAACTGTTCGCTGCTCTGGCACCCCAATGGTGGAACAAGCTCCCTCACGACGCCAGGACAGCGGAGTCAATCACCACCTTCCAGAGACAACTGAAACCCCACCTCTTTAAGGAATACCTGGGATAGGAATAAGTAATCCTTCTAACCCTAGCCCCCACCCTCCCCCCCAAAAAAATATATAGATGTACTATTGTAAAGTGGTTGTTCCACTGGATATCATAAGGTGAATGCACCAATTTGTAAGTCGCTCTGGATAAGAGCGTCTGCTAAATGACGTAAATGTAAAATGTAAATGTTTGCAACGCCAGGGTTGTGGGTTCGATTCCCACGGGGGACCAGTACGGAGAAATAATGTATGAAATGTATGTATGAAATGTATGCATTCACTACTGTAAGTTGCTCTGGATAAGAGCGTCTGCTAAATGACTAAAATGTAAATGTCTATGTATGACAGGGAAACTGAGTGAGAGGTAGAGTGGACTGTGTGTATGACAGGGAAACAGAGTGAGAGGTAGAGTAGACTGTATGTGAGGGAAACAGAGTGAGAGGTATAGTGGACTGTATGTATGACAGGGAAACAGAGTGAGAGGTAGAGTAGACTGTATGTATGACAGGGAAACAGAGTGAGAGGTAGAGTGGACTGTATGTATGACAGGGAAACAGAGTGAGAGGTAGAGTAGACTGTATGTATGACAGGGAAACAGAGTGAGAGGTAGAGTGGACTGTATGTATGACAGGGAAACAGAGTGAGAGGTAGTAGACTGTATGTATGACAGGGAAACAGAGTGAGAGGTAGTAGACTGTATGTATGACAGGGAAACAGAGTGAGAGGTAGAGTGGACTGTATGTATGACAGGGAAACAGAGTGAGAGGTAGTAGACTGTGTGTATGACAGGGAAACGGAGTGAGAGGTAGAGTGGACTGTGTGTATGACAGGGAAACCGAGTGAGAGGTAGTAGACTGTATGTATGACAGGGAAACAGAGTGAGAGGTAGTAGACTGTGTGTATGACAGGGATACAGAGTGAGAGGTAGTAGACTGTGTGTATGACAGGGATACAGAGTGAGAGGTAGTAGACTGTATGTATGACAGGGAAACAGAGTGAGAGGTAGTAGACTGTATGTATGACAGGGAAACAGAGTGAGAGGTAGAGTAGACTGTATGTATGACAGGGAAACAGAGTGAGAGGTAGAGTGGACTGTATGTATGACAGGGAAACAGAGTGAGAGGTAGAGTGGACTGTATGTATGACAGGGAAACGGAGTGAGAGGTAGAGTGGACTGTATGTATGACAGGGATACAGAGTGAGAGGTAGTAGACTGTATGTATGACAGGGAAACAGAGTGAGAGGTAGTAGACTGTATGTATGACAGGGAAACAGAGTGAGAGGTAGAGTAGACTGTATGTATGACAGGGAAACAGAGTGAGAGGTAGAGTAGACTGTATGTATGACAGGGAAACAGAGTGAGAGGTAGTAGACTGTATGTATGACAGGGAAACAGAGTGAGAGGTAGAGTGGACTGTATGTATGACAGGGAAACAGAGTATCGTGTCTTTGGCTATGCCGGATTAAGTGAAATGACATGCTATCCTATAAAATCCTTTCTCTGTAATAATATCACCTGATTAGCTAATCATGTAAATGTAATTAACTAGAAAGTCGGGACATCACCGAAGAGTGTTTATAGAGCCGTTATCTTCCGAATAAACTCTTAAAAACGTAGTAATATTTCACATCGATAGCCGTCAATATTAATCCTCATGTTATTTTCAGTCTCATAATGAAAGTTGTAAATTCTTGGTTATCTGCACGAACCCTGGCTAACAAGTTGAATTAGCAATACAAAATTGGGTTTAATTATTTATTTACCAAATACCTAAACTAGTCACACAGAATTACATATACACAGAATGCAAATGATGTCATACAGAAAACGACCCTGGTGGATGGAGCTGACATGGCGGCTTGTTACACAAAGAGAGGGGGTTGGGCTTGAATGAAAGAGCGGGAAGACTGAGGAACAAAAGAAACAGCTTGGCTATGCCATCGTAAATACATTATCGTATGCATTCTAAATTACCGGCCATTTGGAAAAGGAAAATGCAATAAATATTTACTCTGAGCTGCGCTTCGGTAGGTTGGTTGTAGATGCTGGCCGTGTTGGTCAACAGAGATCTTCCTGTCCTCGGAAGAATGTCACTGGTGGTAAAATTGGATACCTTGTAGTATCTTCGTCGTGTGTTAGACTGCATTTGTTGTCCGTCCTTTCCTAGCCCGCGTCTACAGCGGCTGCTGCTAACTCAACGGCTAGGAAGTATCACTTCTGTAGTGAATAAGTCCAAAGTTCATACCATTCGCCACCAAAGCTCACGCCGAGGTTGGCTTAGTTCTGTACTTGACATGTGAGTCCTTTTAACGCAGAGGCTGCAGACCTCACTTAGTGGAACCCTGGTTACATTGTGTCATTGTCTTATATAGTGGCGAGGGGAGAAGGGTGTGTTTCATCGTTTATAACCCCAGTCTCTTCACAGGGGCAGGCCACTGATTAAGCAGGGGACTTTCCTTATGAAAACCCAGTTCTCTCAATTGGAAGCTAAAATTACATTTAATCTCCTAACAAACAGTTTCAATATCAAACATTTAAATTGCACAACAATTCCATGTGAATCTGATAACTAGAATGTTTAGACTTTCCCAGGTACAGTTTATGTCGTCCTGTCATCAGTCATGTCTCAGATGACAACCGAACTGACATCCATACTCATTAAGTTCCAACGCATATTTCCAACTGGTTCTATTACCGAAATATGGTTCCTTTCCCCCAACTTGTTTGATGTTCCCAGACTCTCTATATTTAACAAAGGCTATTCGAGAGTCCTTCAGTAGGGTCAGAGAGAGAGGGAAGTGAGAAAGGTATTTATGGGGGGGTCATAAACCTTACCCACAGGCCAACGACAAAAATGTAAAATGTAAATGTAAGAGTGAGAGGTCGAGTAGACTATGTATGACAGTAAATCAGAGTGAGAGGTATGGTGGACTGTATGTATGACAGGGAAACAGAGTGAGAGGTAGAGTAGACTGTATGTATGACAGGGAAACAGAGTGAGAGGTAGAGTAGACTGTATGTATGACAGGGAAACAGAGTGAGAGGTAGTAGACTGTATGTATGACAGGGAAACAGATTGAGAGGTAGAGTAGACTGTATGTCTGACAGGGAAACCGTGTGAGAGGATAGAGTATACTGTATGTATGACAGGGAAACAGAGTGAGAGGCAGTAGACTGTATGTATCAGGGAAACAGAGTGAGAGGTAGAGTGGACTGTATGTATGAGAGGTAAACAAAGTGAGAGGTAGAGTAGACTGTATGTATGACAGGGAAACAGAGGGAGAGGTAGTGTGGACTGTGTGTATGAGATGGATACAGAGTGAGAGGTACAGTGGGGGAAAAAAGTATTTGATCCCCTGCTGATTTTGTACGTTTGCCCACTGACAAAGAAAGGATCAGTCTATAATTTTAATGGTAGGTTTATTTGAACAGTGAGAGACAGAATAACAACAAAAGTATCCAGAAAAACGCATGTCAGAAATGATATAAATTGATTTCCATTTTAATGAGGGAAATAAGTATTTGACCCCCTCTCAATCAGAAAGATTTCTGGCTCCCAGGTGTCTTTTATACAGGTAACGAGCTGAGATTAGGAGCACACTCTTAAAGGGAGTGCTCCTAACCGCAGCTTGTTACCTGTAAAAAAGACACCTGTCCACAGAAGCAATCAATCAATCAGATTCCAAACTCTCCACCATGGCTAAGACCAAAGAGCTCTCCAACTATGTCAGTGACAAGATTGTAGACCTACACAAGGCTGGAATGGGGCTACAAGACCATCGCCAAGCAGCTTGGTGAGAAGGTGACAACAGTTGATGTGATTATTCGCAAATGGAAGAAACACAACAGAACTGTCAATCTCCCTCGGCCTGGGGCTCCATGCAAGATCTCATCTCGTGGAGTTGCAATGATCATGAGAACGGTGAGGAATCAGCCCAGAACTACACGGGAGGATCTTGTCAATGATCTCAAGGCAGCTGGGACCATAGTCACCAAGAAAACAATTGGTAACACACTACGCTGTGAAGGACTGATATCCTGCAGCGCCCGCAAGGTCCCCCTGCTTAAGAATACATATACATGCCCGTCTGAAGTTTGCCAATGAACATCTGAAAGACTCAGAGGACAACTGGTGAAAGTGTTGTGGTCAGATGAGACCAAAATGGAGCTCTTTGACATCAACTCAACTCGCCGTGTTTGGAGGAGGAGGAATGCTGCCTATGACCCCAAGAACACCATCTCCACCGTCAAACATGGAGGTGGAAACATTATGCTTTGGGGGTGTTTTTCTGCTAAGGGGACAGGACAACTTCACCGCATCAAAGGGACGATGGACGGGGCAATGTACCGTCAAATCTTGGGTGAGAACCACCTTCCCTCGGCCAGGGCATTGAAAATGGGTCGTGGATGGGTATTCCAGCATGACAATGATCCAAAACACACGGCCAAGGCAACAAAGGAGTGGCTCAAGAAGAAGCACATTAAACCTGTTAGGGCTAAGGGGCAGTATTGACACGGCCGGATAAAAAACGTACCCGATTTAATCTGGTTACTACTCCTGCCCAGTAACTAGAATATGCATATAATTATTGGCTTTGGATAGAAAACACCCTAAAGTTTCTAAAACTGTTTGAATGGTGTCTGTGAGTATAACAGAACTCATATGGCAGGCCAAAACCTGAGAAGATTCCATGCAGGAAGTGGCCTGTCTGACAAGTTGTGTTTCACCTTGGCTCTGTTTATTGACGACTGAGGATCTTTGCTATAACGTGACACTTCCTACGGCTCCCATAGGCTCTCAGAGCCCGGGGAAAAGCTGAACGATATCGAGGCAGCCTCTGGCTGAAACACATTATCGCCTTTGCCAAGTGGCCGATCAGAGGACAATAGGCTTAGGCGCGTGCCCGAGTCGACCCCATGCTTTATTTTCTTTCGTCTGTTTACCTAATTGCAGATTCCCGGTCGGAATATTATCGCTTTTTTACGAGAAAAATGGCATAAAAATTGATTTTAAACTGCGGTTGACATGCTTCGAAGTACGGTAATGAAATATTTAGATTTTTTTTGTCACGAAATGCGCCGTGTGCATGACCCTTATTTACACTTCGGATAGTGTCTTGAACGCAAGAACAAAACGCCGCTGTTGGAACATAACTATGGATTATTTTGGACCAAACCAACATTTGTTATTGAAGTAGAAGTCCTGGGAGTGCATTCTGACGAAGAACACCAAAGGTAATCAAACTTTTCTAATAGTAAATCGGAGTTTGGTGAAGGCTAAACTTGCTGGGTGTCTAAATAGCTAGCCCTCTGATGCCGGGCTATCTACTTAGAATATTGCAAAATGTGCTTTCACCAAAAAGCTATTTTAAAATCGGACATATCGAGTGCATAGAGGAGTTCTGTATCTATAATTCTTAAAATAATTGTTATGCTTTTTGTGAACGTTTATCGTGAGTAATTTAGTAAATTATTAGTAAATTCGCCGGAAGTTTGCGGGGGGTATGCTAGTTCTGAACGTCACATGCTAATGTAAAAAGCTGGTTTTTGATATAAATATGAACTTGATTGAACAAAAGATGCATGTATTGTATAACATAATGTCCTAAGTGTGTCATCTGATGAAGATCATCAAAGTTTAGTTCTGCATTTAGCTGTCTTCTGGGTTTTTGTGACATTATATGCTAGCTTGAAAAATGGGTGTCTGATTATTTCTGGCTGGATACTCTGCTGAATGTTTTACTTTCGTTGTAAAGCCTTTTTGAAATCGGACAGTGTGGTTAGATTAACGAGAGTCTTGTCTTTAAAATGCTGTAAAATAGTCATATGTTTGAGAAATTGAAGTAATAGCATTTCTAAGGTATTTGAATATCGCGCCACAGGATTCCACTGGCTGTTACGTAGGTGGGACGATTTGGTGCCACCTACCCTAGAAAGGTTCAGGTCCTGGAGTGGCCTAGCCAGTCTCTAGACTTTAATCCCATAGAAAGTCTGTGGAGGGAGCTGATGGTTCGAGTTGCCAAACGTCAGCCTCGAAACCTTAATGAGAAGATCTGCAAAGAGGAGTGGGACAAAATCCCTCCTGAGATGTGTGCAAACCTGGTGGCCAACTACAAGAAACGTCTGACCTCTGTGATTTCCAACAAGGGTTTTGCCACCAAGTACTAAGTCATGTTTTGCAGAGGGGTCAAATACTTTTTTTGTGTACTGTATTTTTTAGATGGAAACAGAGTGAGAGGTAGAGTGGACTGTGTGTATGACAGGGAAACAGAGTGAGAGGTAGAGTAGACTGTATGTATGACAGGGAAACAGAGTGAGAGGTTGAGTAGACTGTATGTATGACAGGGAAACAGAGTGAGAGGTAGTCACAGTTTGTTTATTTGGGTGCAGGCTTGCATAAATTGTCAATCCAATCCATATACTATGCCAGTGGTTTCAGCTCACTTGCACCACAACCAAACAACACACACACACACAAACACACACACTTCTGAGGCTGTCAGGTCCTGAGGGTGAGTGTTTGTAAGCATACCATATCTGAGACACAGATGAATTAATTTGTGCAGGTGTGTGTTTGTGTGCCTACTTTACTGTAGGTGTGTTTATGTAGAGTCATCTGGGCATCTCTAATCCCTTGGGCATGGTCGCCGTGGGCAACCGGCTTTGGAATGCACTCAGACAGTCTGTGTCAGTGGTGGACGGGTGGGCTGGTGGGCTGAAGTTTGAGTGACAGGCAGAGAGACAGGACTTTAACAGGATATGACCCGCTGCAGGCCAAAATCCCCTGGAGCTATCGCTGCCTCTTCGAAAACATCTCTCTCTCACTCTTCTCTTCCTTCTCTCTCTCTGTCTCTCTCTTCTCTTCCTTCCTTCTCTCTCTTCTCTTCCTTCCTTCTCTCTCTCTCTCCCTTCTCTCTCTTTCTCTTCCTGCGCTCTCTCTCTCTCTCTCTCTCTCTCTCTCTCTCTCTCTCTCTCTCTCTCTCTCTCTCTCTCTTCCTAAGGGCTTGTAAGTAAGAATTTCACTGTAAGATCTACACCTGTTGTATTCGGAGCGTGTGACAAATACAATTAGATTTGATTTCAAATGATCTATCATGGCTATGCACAGTGTTCTAACAATGTCTGTCTCTGTTTCTCTCTTTCTCTCTGTCCTAAACCTGAGCTACATTTCATTTCAAACAGTTGCCCCTCACGTCTGATCCAATCATTCACTCGTATTCCTGATTCGGCCCACAGTGTGTTAGGCTCAGTGAAATACTGTACATGATAGCATACTTTAAGTGACATTTGAAATGAAGCCACTATAGTGGTTTACTATGCACTATCAGGTCTTAGCTGTTATACCACTTTTCTCCAATTAACATTCCTTATTCCCCTATTCAATCATCACCTTACTATGTTTAGTTACTTTCTCATCACCTATAGACACAGCTAGAAATGTCATCGCCATAATAAATGGTGGCGTATTAGGCCATGGTCTGTAAGTGAATGGTGTCTCACGGATTGCTTTGAGAATCCTCCATTTGGTTTCCAGACCAGAAGAGGTATCCCAATAGAACCTTTAAGGTAGTCAATAGAGACTGGAATTATCTCTCTTTTTATTCACCTTCCTTCCTTCCTCTCTGTCTTTCTCTCACTCTCTCTCTCTCTTTCTCTCTGTCTCTCTCACTCGCTCTCTCTTCATCTCTGTCTCTGTCTCTCTCTCTCTCTCTCTGTGTCTCTATCTCTGTCTCTATCTCTCTCACTCTCTGTCTCTCTCACTCTCACTCTCACTCTCTCTCTCTCTCTCTCTGTCTCTGTCTCTGTCTCTGTGTGTGTCACGTGCATACAGACACCTCCACACCCCTTCCCACCACTTTCTCTTTGGCTTTCTCTACGCCTAGAGCCCAGTTGGCTGTAGGTAGAGATCAATAGAGACATGGTGGAAGAGGGTGATGGTATTGAGCTGTGTGTTAAAGATATACTTCGGGCCCTTTATCTACTTCCCCAGAGTCAGATGAACTCGTGGATACCATTTTATGTCTCTGTGTCCAGTATGAAGGATGTTAGGGGTAGTTTTGTGAGCCAATGCTAACTAGCATTAGTGCAATGACTGGAAGTCTATAGGTATCTGCTACTATGCTAGCAGATACCTTTAATCTTCCAGTCATTGCATGAATACTAGTTAGCAATTGCGCTAGCGCTAGTTAGCAACTTCCTCCAAATTTGAATTTTTTGTTGTTGTACAAATGGTATCCACGACTTCATCTGACTCTGCGGAAGTAGATAAAGGGCCTCATTGCCAACAGCGCTGATTAATCTGTTAAACTGTACTAGGGCCTCTTAACAGGCCTCCTGCCCTCAATAATTACATGTTCAGACTTCCTCTGCCTGGCTGGGGCTTCTATAAATAGCGCTGTTGGGGTCATGACATGATAACCATCAATCCTAGCTAAGGAACACAACATACGTACTGTGTTGGGTGTGACTGGTGAGATCTTATTGCTTCCATCAGGCTCTAAATGTAGTATGTTATGTGATCTTCACCTCTGTTTGTCACCCCCCTCTCTGTCAACCCCATCCCTCTATTCTGTCTCTCCCCTCCTACCTCTAGAGGTGGACTCGCTGCGTATCCTGCTCTATTTGGTCATATTCCTCCTCAGTGTGTTGGGCAACCTGCTCATTATCGTGGTCCTGGCAGTCAACAAGCGCATGAGGACAGTCACCAACTCCTTCCTGCTGTCGCTGGCAGTCAGCGACCTGATGATGGCCATCTTCTGCATGCCCTTCACCCTCATCCCCAACCTCCTGGAGGACTTCATCTTTGGACCCGCCATGTGCAAGATAGTGGCCTACCTCATGGGTGAGATAGGAGGAGGAGGGCGGGGGGGAGAGAAGAGGAGAGGGAGACTGACTAGGTATCATGTAGGATGTATAGAGTAAAGTAGTGTAAAGGAAACCTTGGCACCTAGTGGCATGGAAGGAACTGAGACAGAGAATCATCATTAGGATGCATTGAGAGAGCAAGAGGGAAATGGGCAGGATCTGGGAATCTGATGTTGTCTTCTGCTGGCCGTGCTCTCCAGCTGCTCCCGATGGTCCCCAATAACGCAGCACAGGACACCTCGCAGACCTGCACACAGACATACATAGAATATCGCACATGGATGAACACACACTCACTCACTCACTCACTCACTCACTCACTCACTCACTCACTCACTCACTCCACGTCACGTCCCAGCTAGCAGGAGGATATGGATTAGGAGGAGAGCAAAGAGTCATTTCCCTTCTCCTCCAGTCTGGGGGATCAGGGCTATCAGATCAGGAGGTTCAGGATGTGATTTCCTCAAACACCATCTCTATTTAGCCAACGTCTCCCACTCATGTTTCACTAACACATTCACACATCCTTAAAAACACATCTTCACTCAAAAGTGCTCAGTACGTACTGATCTCTGATTCATAAGCTTCAGTTAGGGTCACATGTCATCTGATCCCTGATATTTTAGAAAAGTTGGAACCTTTCAAGACGTAAACTTAGCAGAACTGTTACGTAACGTTTTACATATTTGAAACTTTTAAAAGTGTTGTTTGTGTCGTTTCTCATTTCTTTACTTTCCAACAGGTGTATCCGTGAGCATCTCCACCTTCAGCCTGGTTGCCATAGCGATCGAGCGCTACAGCGCCATCTGCAACCCGCTGAAGTCGCGGGCGTGGCAGACCCGTTCCCATGCCTACCGGGTGATCGCCGCCACCTGGCTCCTGTCCTTCATGATCATGACCCCCTACCCCGTGTTCAGCCACCTGAAGCACGTCCCCCTAAAGGACAACATGACCATCACTCGCATGTGTCGCCACATCTGGCCCTATCCGGAGGTGGAACAGACCTGGTGAGTCTGTGGGGGGGGGGGGGGGTTGTGTATGAAGTGTGTGTGTTGGGGGGAGTGGGTGTGTGTGGGGGTGAGGTTGTGTATGAAGTGTGTGTGGGGGGGAGTGGGTGTGTGTGGGGGTGAGGTTGTGTATGAAGTGTGTGGGGGGGAGTGTGTGTGTGGGGGTGAGGTTGTGTATGAAGTGTGTGGGGGGGGAGTGGGTGTGTGTGGGGGTGAGGTTGTGTATGAAGTGTGTGGGGGGGAGTGGGTGTGTGTGGGGGTGAGGTTGTGTATGAAGTGTGTGTGTGTGTGTGTGGGGGGAGTGGGTGTGTGTGGGGGTGAGGTTGTGTATGAAGTGTGTGTGTGTGTGTGGGGGGAGTGGGTGTGTGTGGGGGTGAGGTTGTGTATGAAGTGTGTGTGTGTGTGTGGGGGGAGTGGGTGTGTGTGGGGGTGAGGTTGTGTATGAAGTGTGTGTGGGGGGAGTGGGTGTGTGTAGGGGTGAGGTTGTGTATGAAGTGTGTGTGTGTGGGAGGAGTGGGTGTGTGTAGGGGTGAGGTTGTGTATGAAGTGTGTGTGTGTGTGGGGGGGTGGGTGTGTGTGGGGGGAGTGCGTGTGTGTGGGGGTGAGGTTGTGTATGAAGTGTGTGTGTGTGGGGGGGAGTGGGTGTGTGTGGGGGTGTGGTTGTGTATGAAGTGTGTGTGTGTGGGGGGAGTGGGTGTGTGTGGGGGTGAGGTTGTGTATGAAGTGTGTGTGTGGGGGGGGAGTGGGTGTGTGTGGGGGTGAGGTTGTGTATGAAGTGTGTGTGTGGTTGTGTGTGGGGGTGAGGTTGTGTATGAAGTGTGTGTGTGTGGGTGTGTGTGGGGGTGAGGTTGTGTATGAAGTGTGTGTGTGTGTGTGTGGGGGGGGAGTGGGTGTGTGTGGGGGTGAGGTTGTGTATGAAGTGTATGTGTGGGGGGGAGTGGGTGTGTGTGGGGGTGAGGTTGTGTATGAAGTGTGTGTGTGGGGGGGAGTGGGTGTGTGTGGGGGTGAGGTTGTGTATGAAGTGTGTGTGTGGGTGTGTGGGGGGGTGAGGTTGTGTATGAAGTGTGTGTGTGTGGGGGGAGTGGGTGTGTGTGGGGGTGAGGTTGTGTATGAAGTGTGTGTGTGTGGGGGGGGGGGTGGGTGTGTGTGGGGGTGAGGTTGTGTATGAAGTGTGTGTACGGGTGGGTGGGTGTGTGTGGGGGTGAGGTTGTGTATGAAGTGGGTGTGTGTGGGGGGAGTGGGTGTGTGGGGGTGAGGTTGTGTATGAAGTGTGTGTGTGTGTGGGGGGAGTGGGTGTGTGTGGGGGTGGGTGTGTGTGGGGGTGGGTGGGTGTTAACTCCTCTCGTCTTACTTTGTGCTTAGTGCTGTTGTCCTAATACTGCATTTTAGGGGGTTTGGATGGAATTGTGATAACGAACAAAAGAAAATCTGTCTACACCTATACATTAGTGATGATACAGCAGTGTTGTTTTTGCATACTCGTTAGAATATAAACGCATGACTAAAATGGGTGCAACAGCAAAATAAAGTTTTACTTTCCACTAAAACAAGCTTGAGGTTTGATGTAGACTTCTCCAGGGAGAAAACACTGTCTGTAGCTGTAATGCTGCTCAGTCATTATTCTTTCATGTTGGTACTGCCATGACGCTTACTCTTGTGAGAAAAACTCACTCGCAAACCCACACACATTCACACACCCGCTCAAGTCATACATAGAGACAAACACCCGCGCGCGCGCGCGCACACACACACACACACACACACACTCCTGAGGTTCTCCAGAAATCGAAAGTAATAGTGAGAGAGAGAGCTAGGCCTGAATAGGTTTGTTTCCTTTTTCTTTGGGTCTTTCCCTTCAAAGCAGCTCATCACTCTTCTATATCTCCACCAGTGATACCTCCTCTCTCCTATATCTCCACCAGTAATACCTCCTCTCTCCTATATCTCCACCAGTAATACCTCCTCTCTCCTATATCTCCACCAGTAATACCTCCTCTCTCCTATATCTCCACCAGTAATACCTCCTCTCTCCTATATCTCCACCAGTAATACCTCCTCTCTCCTATATCTCCACCAGTAATACCTCCTCTCTCCTATATCTCCACCAGTAATACCTCCTCTCTCCTATATCTCCACCAGTGATACCTCCTCTCTCCTATATCTCCACCAGTAATACCTCCTCTCTCCTATATCTCCACCAGTAATACCTCCTCTCTCCTATATCTCCACCAGTAATACCTCCTCTCTCCTATATCTCCACCAGTAATACCTCCTCTCTCCTATATCTCCACCAGTAATACCTCCTCTCTCCTATATCTCCACCAGTGATACCTCCTCTCTCCTATATCTCCACCAGTAATACCTCCTCTCTCCTATATCTCCACCAGTGATACCTCCTCTCTCCTATATCTCCACCAGTGATACCTCCTCTCTCCTATATCTCCACCAGTGATACCTCCTCTCTCCTATATCTCCACCAGTAATACCTCCTCTCTCCTATATCTCCACCAGTGATACCTCCTCTCTCCTATATCTCCACCAGTGATACCTCCTCTCTCCTATATCTCCACCAGTAATACCTCCTCTCTCCTATATCTCCACCAGTAATACCTCCTCTCTCCTATATCTCCACCAGTGATACCTCCTCTCTCCTATATCTCCACCAGTGATACCTCCTCTCTCATATATCTCCACCAGTAATACCTCCTCTCTCCTATATCTCCACCAGTAATACCTCCTCTCTCCTATATCTCCACCAGTGATACCTCCTCTCTCCTATATCTCCACCAGTGATACCTCCTCTCTCCTATATCTCCACCAGTGATACCTCCTCTCTCCTATATCTCCACCAGTAATACCTCCTCTCTCCTATATCTCCACCAGTGATACCTCCTCTCTCCTATATCTCCACCAGTAATACCTCCTCTCTCCTATATCTCCACCAGTAATACCTCCTCTCTCCTATATCTCCACCAGTAATACCTCCTCTCTCCTATATCTCCACCAGTGATACCTCCTCTCTCCTATATCTCCAACAGTAATACCTCCTCTCTCCTATATCTCCACCAGTGATACCTCCTCTCTCCTATATCTCCAACAAGTGACACCTCCTCTCTCCTATATCTCCAACAAGTGACACCTCCTCTCTCCTATATCTCCAACAAGTGACACCTCCTCTCTCCTATATCTCCACCAGTGATACCTCCTCTCTCCTATATCTCCAACAAGTGACACCTCCTCTCTCCTATATCTCCAACAAGTGACACCTCCTCTCTCCTATATCTCCACCAGTGATAACTCCTCTTCTATATCTTCACCAATGATACCTCCTCTCTCCTATATCTCCACCAGTGATACCTCCTCACTCCTCTATATCCACCAGTGATACCTCCTCTCTCCTATATCTCCACCAGTGATACCTCCTCTCTCCTATATCTCCACCAGTGATACCTCCTCTCTCCTATATCTCCACCAGTGATACCTCCTCACTCCTCTATATCCACCAGTGATACCTCCTCTCTCCTATATCTCCAACAGTAATACCTCCTCACTCCTCTATATCCACCAGTGATATCTCCTCTCTCCTCCATATCTACCAGTGATACCTCCTCTCTATTCTATCTCCATCAGTAGTACCTCTCTAATATCTACCTCTTCTTCTCCCGCCTCTTTATAGCCCCCTCTCTTTGCGTCCTCATCCCTTTGTCTGTCCATCCGTCTGCTCGTCCGTCAGCTCGTCCCTTCTTCTGTCCGTCTCTGTTCCTCTCTCTCTGTCTCTCTCTGTCTCTCGCTCTCTCTGTCACTCTCTCTCTCTCTCCTTATCCCTCATCTCCCATCCCCTCTCTCTGAGGACCTCTGACATAGAACAACCCAACCTGTAAATGACAGCTTGTTAAGTCACAGGGCTCATTGTAATGACTGGAATGGAAATTATGGAACGGAGTCAAACGTGTGGTTTCCATATGTTTGATGTGCTTGATACCGTTCCATTAATACCATTCCAAACATTACAATTAGTCCATCCTCCTATAGCTCCTCCCAACAGCCTCCTCTGCTGTAGTCAGACATCCATTTTAAATCATTATTGAGATAAATGAAATGCACGAAACTTACTCTCTTTACCCTCTCTTCCACTCTCCAAAGGGTTCAATAATGAGTTACAAAAGCAAGTTAAAACACTTGTATGAACCAAAAAGATAAAAAGATAGTTCCAAGGAAGAATGGATGCACATATAACTATTGTAATCTGCTACAGGCTCTCTTATGATTGTGGAATATTGTTCTAATAGCCATGGTGCCTCTAAAAGATTTCAATGGACTATCAAGGCTATAATTCATGTGGCTTTACCCAGAGAGCTAATTTAATTCCAACAATGTATATTCCTAATCCACTAGTTCAATGTCCCTTTGAACATATTTAATACTTTTCTATTACCCGTTCCCACATATTTTGTCCTCCATGACGACTAAATAGAATAACAGCATTGTGGTGGTGTCACGGCTGTCTGTAAGAGGGAACCAAGGTGCAGCAGAGGATGTGCTCATCATTAGAATTTTAATTCAAATAAACAAGAGAACACTACAAAATGACCAAAACGACAGCAAACAGTCCTGTTAGGAAAATACTCAAACAGAAACAATTACCCACAAAACCCAAAGGAAAAACATGCTCCTTATGTGTGACTCCCAATCAGCAGCAACGAGCTTCAGCTGTGCCTGATTGGGAGCCACACACACGGCCCAAAACAAAGAAATACCAAAACATAGAAAAAGGAACATAGAACGCCCACCCAATGTAACACCCTGGCCTAACCAAAATAAAGAACAAAAAACCCCTCTCTATGGCCAGGGCGTTACAGGTGGAATGTCTTCTACACTGGGTATCAACCATTATTGTCTCCAGAGGTTGGACCAGAGCAAAGATATTGAAGAATTGAAGATACCCATCTCTGGTTTGCTCCTTCTAACCCAATGCCTATTGGACTTCCTCTGCCTAACCTCTTTCTGGAAGTCTCCTGTGAGAGCGAGCCCTTTTCTCCTATGCTCTCTCAATGCTCCTTGAAGAAGCTGGCCTCAGGCACAGATCTAGGATCAGAGTAGTCTCCAAACATCCTAACCTTAACCATCTCAAGAGGGGTAAGGCACAATTTACCTTGGATTAGTGTCTAAGGGCAATTTGTTAAGCCCACTTCCTGTGTGTGTCCCAGGAACATGATGTTGCTGCTTACGCTCTTTGTTGTTCCGGGGGTGGTGATGATCGTGGCCTATGGACTCATCTCCAGAGAGCTATACCGGGGAATCCAGTTTGAGATGGTTCAGAAGACATCATCCCCTGGTGAGACATTCATTACTGTTATTTAATTATTCACACATTTATTTACATCTTGCAGTAGAGGGGTTAGTAAGAAGACGTTAGAATGCTGAATTGGAATGAACTTTGAGTACTAGGAAAAATACTTATCTTCCAGTTACTGCCCAGTAGTGTTTCCCAGATGTTTGAATTCTGAACCAGATTATTAGGATTTGGGCTGTCTCTCTTCTGTGGTCACACAGAATGAACATTTCATTAGCATTTCAATCATGTTAATGTGTTGCAGGTTAGAGCAACGTAACCTTTAGTCAGTATGGAAGTGAGTAGCCGGAAGGATCTGATATGTGGAGTATATCAGCTGCTGCTTGTGGCCGTAGACCTTCACCATCTGTCTGTCCAATATGAGAGAGGGAGGGATGGAGGGGAGAGAGAAACAGAGGTGTAGTGATATGGAGGAAGAGAGAAAGCGAGGGAACATTAGCCCTCAGATGAGAGATGTGACTCAGGTTTTTGGTGATGTGCCTCCTCTAAAATACATCTGTGACCCAGGATTTTTTTTTTTGCAAAGCATATGTCACAGCAAATGGCATTTCTTCCATTCTCCGCTCCCTTTAGTCTATATTCAATCACTACTTATTGGCAGGGATAGCTTCCTTTAGCTTCCTTCTTCCACTGCCTGTACCAAAGCGGTACTATAAACCTTCATAAATATACACCAATTTCTCCTGCATCATGATTATTTAGTTCTTTAGCCATAACCCACCATTTGGTGATTCACCATTGTGTCAGAGTCAGATGAATTCATGGATACCATTTTTATGTCTTTGTGTCCAATATTAAGAAAGTGAGAGGTACTTTAGCGAGCCAATGCTAACTAGCATTAGCACAATGACTGGAAGCATGCTAGCACATACCCACAGACTTCCAGTCATTGCACTAACTCTAGTTAGGAGTTGCGTTAGTGCTATTTAGCAACTTCCTTCAATGACATAAAAATGCTATCCACAAGTTGTGTGTGTGTGTGTGTGTGTTGGGGGGGGGGGGTGTGGCTCATCATGGCTAAATTTTCTGAAATTATTAGTTACAAAACCTAATTGTTCTGACCCCTCCTCACAGTTTTGGACCTCTACTTGCCTGCAAAGTAAATCCTCTGTCATCTTCTTTGCCCCGCCCCCTACACAGGTGTAAAAAACGGCCTGACCACCACCGGGGCTTGCGGCAGCGACGACAGTGATGGATGCTACGTCCAGCTCGCCAAGCGACCGCGCTCCATGGAGATGTCCACTCTGACATCATCGACGGCAACCACGTCCAAATTGGAGCGTCCCCGCAGCAACACCTCGGAGGCCAAGCTCTTGGCCAAGAAGCGCGTGATCCGGATGCTGGTGGTGATTGTTGCTCTGTTCTTCCTGTGCTGGTTTCCCCTCTACTGTGCCAACACCTGGAAGGCTTTCCACCCCGTCTCTGCCCGCCGTGCCCTCTCTGGTGCCCCCATCTCCTTCATCCACCTCCTGTCCTACACCTCGGCCTGTGTCAACCCCATCACCTACTGCTTCATGAACACACGCTTCCGCACGGCGCTGCTCGCCACCTTCGCCTGCTGCTGCCGCCCGCCCTGCCGACACAGACGCCACGGGCTGCGGGATGGAGAGGAGGACGCCATGGCTATGGGGGTGTCCATGTCCAAATTTAGTTACACCACGGTCAGCACTATGGGGACGTGCTGAGGGAGGGAACCATTGACTGACTGGTGGACGAGGGGGACGAGGGGGACATGGGGGGGAAACCAGAGAGATATGTTATGTGATTTCTATAGGGAAACTGTTAACCTGCGGTCAGTAGGTATGGGGAGATGCACCCACAGTCTATAGGGAAACCAACGCCTGACCATTACTGCAACGCTAATGTCAAGGCAGCCAATGGGGTCAGAGAGATGGTTAGATATATCTATGTGAAGGGATGAACTAAGCATGGGTAAATCAAACCTGTTGTATACACTCAAAAAGGGAAAATACTCATGACCCTTGGAGAATGCTTTCCTAACATACCCACAGGAAAATGATACACCGTTTAATAGTTGCCAAACAAAAGAAAATAAGGAAATATTATAGTAGCACAGTTTTGCATTAGCATTTGTCCCAAGTGATGGGAAAACAATGTTTTGTTCAATAGTATACGTATGCCTATGTAGTTATTTCTTTATCACCTGGGACTCATTAAAAAGCTTGCAATCATGTTTACTGATGAATCCCTCATATAGAATGGGGATCTATTATGTGGGTGGGATATAAGGGATATGTGTTGGTAGCACAGGCGGCCGGTGGCACCTTAATTGGGGAGGACGGGCTCATAGTAATGGCTGGAATGGAATGAATGAAATGTTATCGAACACATCAAGCACGTGGTTTCCATTCCATTTACTCCATTCCAGCCATTTTTATCAGCTGTCCTCTCAGCAACTCCTGTGGTTAGTAGGGGGGTGTGTATACCTGAATGATAATCTTTAGGGGTTTCGCAGGGCAGTAGCTTGACACGCAGTATCAGTAATACCTTTTACAGTATCAGTAATACCTTTTACAGTATCAGTAATACCTTTTACAGTATCAGTAATACCTTTTACAGTATCAGTAATACCTTTTACAGTATCAGTAATACCTTTTACAGTATCAGTAATACCTTTTACAACGCTTCTACTTGTTGTCACTTTACTTTGGTTAAAATGCTGAATATGTGCTTGTTATTAGTGTTGTCAATGTCCTGAAGGTAGGAACTCTGTTGTGCCTGCCTATAAAATGTTGTAAATAGTGTGTTACATTGTGCCCTTGGGTGTGGATTGGAGGCCAGACTTAACTGCAACCAAACCAACCCAACCTTAGTGAAGACAGCAGAGAACACAACTAAGGAATGGGGGCTTTGGAGAGGTACCCGTACTTCATATTTGGGCTGTTAATCTGGATCCAGCTCAATCACAGTACACTGCCTGATTCTCTTTTAGAGGTGCATCTTTGCTTTTTTGAAACAATATGTGCTCTATGGTCAACTAAACAGAGTGTGTGATGGTACTTAACCTGTCTGGGAACCATGGGACGTTTGCGTCCCACCCTAGTCAACAGCCAGTGGAATCGCGTCGCGCGAAATACAAATACCTCATAAATGCTATAACTTCAATTTCTCAAACATATGACTATTTTACACCATTTTATAGATACCTCTCCTGAATCGAACCACGTTGTCTGATTTCAAAAAGGCTTTACAGCAAAAGCAAAACATTAGATTATGTTAGGAGAGTACCCTGCCAAAAATAATCACACTGCCATTTTCAAAGCAACTAGCATGCATCACAAATACCCAAAACACAGCTAAATGCAGCACTAACCTTTGACAATCTTCATCAGATGACACTCCTAGGACATCATGTTACACAATACATGCATTTTTTGTTCGATAAAGTTCATATTTATATATAAAAACAGCATTTTACATCGGCGCATGACGTTCAGAAAATATTTTCCCTCAAATGCTTCCGGTGGATCAGAGCTACAATTTACAAAATTACTATTCGAAAACATTGGTAAAATATAATATTGTCATTCAAAGAATTATAGATTAACATCTCGTGAATGCAACCGCATTGCCAGATTTAAAAATAACTTTACTAGGAAATCACACTTTGCAATAAACGAGGTGTTATGCTCAGAAAAATAGGCTAGGCGATACAGGTTAGTGCCATCTTGGAGTCATCTAAAATCAAATATACTATTGTAAATATTCACTTACCTTTGATTATCTTCATCAGAAGGCACTTCCAGGAATCCCAGGTCCACAACAAATGTAGTTTTGTTCGAAAAAGTAAATTTATGTCCCAATAGCTCCTTCTTGTTAGCGCGTTCCGAAGGCTACTCATAATGTACGAAGTGCGCGGGACTTGTCCTCACGAATGTGCAAAAAAAATGTATTTACGTTCGTTCAAACATGTCAAACGTTGTATAACATAAATCTTTAGGGCCTTTTTCAATCAGAACTTCAATAATATTCAAGGCGGACGATTGCATTGTCTTACTAAACGTTTCGGAACGAAAGAGTACCCACGGGCATGCGCTTCATAGTAGTAATGGCCCTCCCTCTATGACAAACTTTCCAGGCCTCTCGTTCGGTCAGTTTTTACCGGAGAAGACTCAAACCACTTTGTAAAGACTGTTGACATCTAGTGAATCCTAACTCACGGTGTGTTTCATAGGCAAAGTGTTGAAAGTGATTCCACAAATCAGATTTCTACTTCCTGTTAGGATTTGTCTCAGGGTTTTGACTGCCATATGAGTTCTGTTATACTCACAGACACCATTCAAACAGTTTTAGAAACTTCAGAGTGTTTTCTATCCAAATCTACTAATTATATGCATATTCTCGTTTCTGGGTAAGAGTAGTAACCAGTTTAAATCGGGTACGTTTTTTATCCGGCTGTGAAAATACTGCCCCCTATCCCCAACAAGTTTTAACTGATCAGGGGATGGACTCAACCAACTGAGTGGCCTACGCATTATCTAGGTATAGCCCAAATCACCGGCTTATGCAGCTCTTTAAAAATGATATTATTTGGAGGCTGCGGTTTGAAATTCAAATCAGATGTTTGGAACTGAATTACTGCTCCCTCTGAGATACCAAACACATTGTTATTATACACTATACTGTCTTGTCATCTGTCTGGCTACAGGGTGGTGCACATGATTCGTTATATTTGATGCTCTCTTTTTGGCGTCTCTGTTGGGCAGGTTGGCGTTGTCCTTCATGCATGAGGTTGATCTTGAATCCTAATCCCTATATAGTGCACTACTCTAGTCAAAAGTAATGCACTATATAGGGGACAGGGTGGCATTTCAGACACAGGCCTGAGTCTCTTCCTCATCCACTCTGCTTGTACTAATTGTGTTATGACCTCAGCCTGTGAGAGTGGAGAGTATACTTCCCTCAGCCCCACTACAACACAATGCTGTCAATTTCACAAAGAAAGATGTATGGTGTGCTTTTTAAGGTCATTTGTGAGGGGCACAAGTCCATAATTTGGT
Source organism: Salmo trutta (assembly GCF_901001165.1). Classification (NCBI taxonomy): domain Eukaryota; kingdom Metazoa; phylum Chordata; class Actinopteri; order Salmoniformes; family Salmonidae; genus Salmo; species Salmo trutta. Next base: position 34,382,327 of record NC_042980.1, read on the forward strand.
TGAGCAGTACGGACAAGGGACTGTTCCATGTGGCTGCCCCAAATGTATGTATGGATTCTAAAAGCGCTTATGATTTGTTGAACTCTCCATAGTTGCTATAGTTTTAGGACTAGACCATGTCGAGACAGACCTTTTCCTTAATATAGGAGACTGGGTCAAGAGATGGTGATTCGATGGCATGGGACCTTCAACCATCTCTGAGGCTGACTGTAGAGTATAGGACAGGGTTTCTCTGCCTGAGTGTTTAGGACGGTTTATTTGGCTTGCAAAACAATTACTCAGTCTTCTATTCACCTTTCCTTCTCTTCTCTTTCCCCCTCCTCTCCTTGCCACTCTAAACATTCTCTCTGTTGATTAACGAGCATCTGCTGCTCCCGTTCCTCCTTATCCTCCAGCAAAAAGACAGAGAGCGTTTTGCGTTCAAAAACGTCCCCTCCAGGGAGAGAGAGAGAGAGAGGGGGGGGAGAGGAGTCACACTCAAAACCTTCACCAAGCTTTACTCAGACATACACTGTTCACTGATTACGACTCATTCTCAGAGCACCTGAGGCACTCAGATCTGTCCACTGACCTTCTCTGTCTCAAACATTTCTCTCTGTCCCCTTTCGTCTGCTAACTGTGGCAGAGACATCCGAGTCAGAGGGAAGACTTCAGCCTGGAGTGTGTATCCAGGGACAGACTGAGAGAGCAGTGAGCTGGGAGGGTTTTCAGGCTGACATACAGGCTGGAGAGAGGATGTACTTTAAGCAGATGTCACCCAGATGTCAGAGCAGAGCCAGGGCAGCATGGTGTGGGCGAGAGAGAGGAACTGAATCATCCCTATCTGTCTGTCACATCCAAATGAGCAGCATTCCCATTCATCAGATTCAGCCAATGGAAGGGGACTCCTAAATGTCAACCAAATCATAACACACTGTACTGCTCAAATGACCTCTCTAGCTATTTCCACTTTGGTTTGATTAGTACAAAGATAAATAACACAGACTTACTCTCTATCCCAGTGGTGGCATCATTCTGTTGAACACCCTGAAACAGAGGTAAATGACCGCAGTCTCTCTCTCTCTCTCTCTCTCTCTCTCTCTCTCTCTAACTCTCTCTCATGTACAAACACACACAAAGTGACAGGAGATATTAATGCCTTTACTGGTGGCGTCTGTCTCAGGAATGCTGTATAATTTGATGTCAGTAAGCCTCTATGTCAGTATCAATGAGAGCTAGAGATGCCACTCCTGTCACTTCTTCACTGGAACATTGATCATCATGGTTGTTTTAACAGAGGAGATCCCCCAGTGACAGATTAAAACACTTTGCCCGTCTATAAACCTAATCTCAGTTTTTATAATGAATAATGAACGGCTATACTGATTGCTGCTGTCACGGCATGATTAATTTACTTTGTACAGGGTGATTCATTGTCCCTCCCAATCAACATTGGCTGGCACAGAACTAGTCTCGTCCTGAATTCAATGTTTTGGAGATCTATTACCTGAACAGTTTTGGATTAAAACGATGGTGTATTTTCAATGGTAAAAGGCCAGAGGATAATATTTCTAGCACACCTCAGGGTTTTAGTCATTTTGTTGTCATACAGTTTGACAGAGAAGCACATGGAGTGAAATAGTCATTCCACTCAATATCATGCAGATGAATTGCAGGCTATGTGTGAGGGTTAAACTGGCTGTTCTTGGATATTATTGAATTACTGTTCATGTTTCCCACGGGCAGATTAGGGATTAGAGGGCTCTCCTCACGGTAAATACCAGTCAGAACACACTGGCAGATATGCCCTCTGGCTGGGTATCAACAGTGCACTGCCTTCCCTTCACTCCAGCATACAGACCGACAAGACCCCTAGCTCCTGCAGAGTGTGTGTGTGTGTGTGTGACAAGACTGTGCGTGTGTGTGTGAGTGTATGTGTATGTGCATGCGTCTTTTTGTGAATGGCTTTCAATCGCCATACTTCATATCTTCATATTTGGCAATCTAGATGTCCGTGTGTGTGCATTAGTTACATTATAAGGTTAGTCAAGATACTGTTACTGTTAAAGAGACAGTTTTATATTCAGGCTTTAGATTTACATTCATTCAAACTTTAGGGATATTCCATGATGGAAGTGACTGTCTAAAGTCTGTGTGATGTTGGGTAGAGTGTAGCATTGTGGGTATTTCTAAGAGTCTGTGTGGACTGTTTGTGCTGCAGGCAGGGGGAAGAGGATGACGTGTTGGGGGAAGAGAAGAGGAGGAAGAGGGCATATTTAGATCTACTCGAATGGTCCCAGTCTCAAGGCCACCATTGCCTTAAGCATGTGTGTGTCTGTATGTGTCTGTGTGTGTGTGTGGTGTGTTTTTGTTTGTGTGTGTCTGACTCATTCCGTTCGACAGGAGTTGAGTTGCGAGGGGGAGATGGAAGCATAAGGGAACTCTACCGTAGAATGTTTGTGGGCTATGTGTGCATGTGTGCGTGCGTGCGTGTGTGCGTGCATGCGTGCGTGTGTGCGGGCGTGCGTGGGTGCGTGTAGTTGTCTGTTTATGTGTGTGTAAGTATCCCACTCTGTGTGTATCATACCAGTGAGATCCTGTGACTGTCCTGACCAGACATATCATGTTCTCTGGGCTAGTGAGTGTGTTTCTCTGCTGCTCTGCTGCAGTGAGTGTGTTTTTCTGCTGCAGTGAGTGTGTTTTTATGCTGCTCTGCTGCAATGAGTGTGTTGCTCTGCTGCAGTGAGTGTGTTTTTCTGCTACTCTGCTGCAGTGAGTGTGTTTCTCTGCTGGTCTGCTGCAGTGAGTGTGTTTTTCTGCTGCTCTGCTGCAGTGAGTGTGTTTCTCTGCTACTCTGCTGAAGTGAGTGTGTTTCTCTGCTGGTCTGCTGCAGTGAGTGTGTTTCTCTGCTACTCTGCTGCAGTGAGTATGTTTTTCTGCTACTCTGCTGCAGTGAGTGTGTTTCTTCGCTGCTCTGCTGCAGTGAGTGTGTTTTTCTGCTGGTCTGCTGCAGTGAGTGTGTTTTTCTGCTGGTCTGCTGCAGTGAGTGTGTTTCTCTGCTACTCTGCTGCAGTGAGTGTGTTTTTCTGCTACTCTGCTGCAGTGAGTTTGTTTTTCTGCTACTCTGCTGCAGTGAGTGTGTTTCTTCGCTGCTCTGCTGCAGTGAGTGTGTTTGTGTTGCGGTGAAGAGCCCTGTATGTTTACATGCGCTTCAGTGTGTCGTTTTCCGTTCAGGCTTAGGCTATCCAGCTCTCTGTTAGAAGAGGCCCAACCTGCTCTGCCTGTCTCTCTCTCTCCTGTGCCAGCACTAATTTATAGCTATTATGGTTGTTGTTGCAGCTACTGTCAGATATTTCTGACTTGGCAGAGACATGAGAGATTTGCTATCGCTCAAATTTATGGTTGTTTGGTTCGCATGTGGACTTTGCAGATTTAAAATATGTGCGTGCGTGCATGTGTGTGATACACAGCATGAGCCTTTGGCTTGATAGGACTGACTTACTGAATCAGTGCTCCTCATGTGTGACAGCACATTTCTCTCTCTCTCTCTCTGTATCTCTCTCTGCTGGTATAAACTGTGTTAGTGACTGCAGAGATCTGTTCTGCTTTCACAGTGTTTAAATATGTATCTGAAACTGGTCTCATCCAGCTAGAACTGCTATTGCTTTCATGTGTAATGTTATTCAATGAAAATAAAGCATATCTTTGTCAACTGTCTGCTATACTTCCTCCGTCAACACTCTAACGACCCCATATGCTATAGTGTCATTGTCGTATTGCATGATGAGTGAGATGAGAAGTCACTGGACTGTTTAAAATATAGTAGCTCTATACTGCAGCTTACTGGCTGTTTGTCTTCAGTCTCAGAGCAAATAGAGAGAAACTGTATCAGTCAGCTGCAATATATCGCTGTCTCCTTGGCGGGGTATCTGCCAGATCTCTCTCTACAGTACAGCACAGGCACACACACACACACACACACACACACAAAGGCAGTGCTGCAATCTGAGAGGGTAAAATGGTAAGTGCACAGGAACTTTCTCCTCCAGTCAGTTTCCTCCTGCTGACTGTGCAGGTCTTCTCAGAGTGCTCCTACTGGAAACCACAGGCTACTGATGCAGCCTGGTCACACCAGATCGACTTCAGTTTTTCAATGTTTGTCCAGGTCCCCAGGACATCGGGAGATGCTTTCAATACCATCCTCTAGGGGCAACTGACTGAGTGATGATCTATGTCATCAAAAAATGCATATGGTTCTCAAACACTTAAAGAGATTGTCATTCTTGCAAGAGTTACATAAAAAAAATATGAAATTGAATATTTACAGAGGATAAACAAGAATACACCATATTCCCTTATATTCCAGCACTTGGACCAAGAAGACTGTTTTATATTGTTGAATTGTACCTTACATCAGTGGCAATTTTAGCATGTCATTCTTGGTGGGACAAACTTCCACCACATTTTTTTAGATGCATGTCAGCATAGCAAACACAAGACTAAACAATACATTCATTGCATTATAACGGCGACACAATATAACGGTGCCCAAAAACGTTTAGGGCCTACATAAAGCTGTCCCAACAGCAGAGCTTTCTTTCCAGCACCATGGAGTGAATCCTTACCACTGCTACACCTGTATCAGCGGAGCCTTGTCTGGCAGCGAAGCAATTAATTCAGCCTCGTTTACTACCTTTTTGAAAAACATAGCTGATATGGCTACCATATCTCCCTGGCATATCATTTATGCAGCAGCATATAGGACATTTTAGGACTCACCCCTGATATTTTGGATGTCTACCCTTACTAAAGGACTGAAGCTAAGCGATTGCGCAAGGTCCCCATGAGTGACAGAATACTGAGCCAATCACGGCGCAATGCTCCTATTTTCTGCTGGCCCGCCCCACCACCACAGAAAGCACTGCGCTAGGCGGAAACACCTGCATTTTGGAGCCTTACTCAAGAAAACAAAAAAGAGACCATGGGTGTATCCGGCTTTATTAACTCAATTTATATATATACTTTTTCACGTTGTTTGTAAACTGATATGTGACATGTATTAATGACAAAATAACATGCAAGCCCCCCCAAAAAATGTTTTTATATATACACTACCGATCAAAAGTTTTAGAACAGCTACTCATTCAAGGGTTTTTCTTTATTTTTACTATTTTCTACATTGTAGAATAATAGTAAAGACATCTGGACTACGAAATAACACATATGAAATCATGAAGTAATCAAAAAAGTGTTAAACAAATCAAATTATATTTGATATTTGAGATTCTTCAAATAGCTACCCTTTGCTTGATGAAAGCTTTGCAGCTTCATGAGGTAGTCACCTGGAATGCATTTCTATTAAAATTTCTTCAGGATCGGTGGGTCCCCTGCGGGACGGTTGAGCTAACATAGGTTAATGTGGTTAGCATGAGGTTGTAAGAAACAAGAACATTTCCTAGGACATAGACATATCTGATATTGACAGAAAGGTTAAATTCTTGTTACTCTAATGGCACTGTCCAATTTACAGTAGCTATTAGAGTGAAAGAATACCATGCAATTGTTTGAGAGTGCACAGTTTTCAACATTACAAGTTATTAATAAACAAATTAGGCACATTTGGGCAATCTTGAAACAACATTTTCAACAGAAATATAATGGTTCATTGGATCAGTCTAACTTTACACATTGCTGCCATCTAGTGGCCAAAATCGAAATCTCACCTGGGCTGGAATAATACATTATGGCCTTTCTCTTGCATTTCAAAGATGATGGTACAAAAAAATAAAGATCTCTGTATTGTCTTTTACCAGATCTAATGTGTCATATTTTCCTACATTCCTTTCAAATTTCCACAAACTTCAAAGTGTTTCCTTTCAAATGCTACCAATAAAATGCATATCCTTGCTTCAGGGCCTGAGCTACAGGCAGTTAGATTTGGGTATGCCATTTCAGGCAAAAGTTATAAAAAAAAGGGTCTTAATCCAAGTACATTGGCTATTTAGTATTTACTCTGGTAAAAGGTTGACAGAATGTGTGGAGGATTTCTTCTGACATTTCTGTAATTCTTATTAAGGATTAAAAATATCAGTTTGCACTTCCAGGGAAATTAAATAGCTACCAGTTAGAGTTCATCTGGCCTGAAAATATGCCAGCTGCACACGTTTAGTAAATTACCGGTAGCTTTGCAAACCTATTTAATTATGAGACTCTAAGAATATGATCAAACAAGGGGAAAAAAATATAGCTGTGATGTTGGGCTCCATAATGAGCTGAATAAAACATCTCAGTCTATGTAATACAGCACATACTGATCTGTATACCTATTTATTTGAAGGGGCTAATATCCAATTTCCCCTTGAGCGAGACAGGGAGCGAGAGAAATAGAAAGTGTGGAAAGAGCAAGAGAGGGATCAACGCACGTAGATAAAAGGTAGAGAAGGGGAGTAAATTAACATTTTTATGGGCAGCATACCTACGTTAATGTCCCCCACCTTCTCCCACACCAATCACCAGATCATTACATCCGACAGTATCCCTCTCAAACAACACTGCCTCATTCTGTTTGCAGATTGCGTTCCTCTCTGCTGAACCTATCAGTACCCCCATTGGAACAAACTATTGCCGGGTAATACACAACTGAACGACCAGCGAGTTGTAATGACGGTGGCCAAATGAGACGTCAAGATTAAACAATGAGTTCTGGGTGTGGTGTACACGGCTGCTGTGGCTGTTTTACGGGTCTGAGTTATGTTTTGTGCCATAGGGACACAATCCCACCTGGGTTTGAGGTGTTTACTGCGCTGCGTGATAATGCATGTAATGGGGCGACATTTTGTGTTCCTTTACTGATGGGGATCACATGGGTTGTGTGGATAGGAGCACTGATGGCTGGTGCATATGATGGACAAACACACGTACGACACACTGTTTTCTAAACATGTCTTTAACAATCTTCTTATACTCTGTCAACCCTCTTGATTTTTTTCCATTCACTTCTGGGAACTGTTACATTGATTTGATGTACTTATTTACATGAAGACTAATAGATGATTACATAATGGCAAATAGAAAAACAAATGTCCTTATTCCTGAAACCTGCCTATCATTGGTGATGTCAAGCACCATTAAATACATTAATGGTGTTCAGACAGCAACACTGCCACAGAAGTGACACCAATCTAGCATCCTCCAATCACAGCACAGTAATTGTGTCAGTTGCCCCTGGTATCTGGTTTCTGTTATTTAGTCTATGGCACATTCCTCCTGATATCCTGTGCGTTTCCAAGCAGCACTTACCTTAGCTATGAGGTTTGTGTTTGTTGAGTGATGTGGTGATTGGTGGAGAACTTATGATCGAACAACGTAATGCATTTACGTTTTCAGTACATTTAACCTCAAATCAAAGCAGTAACAATTTGATGCTATGATTATTTTGTGGAAAACATGACTTTCAAAATAAAATGAAACTCAAATATGGTCTTAAAGCTGGAATCTGCATTAAGGGAAACAGTGCTGCTGTTCGCCACAGCAGGTATTATTTATTTTTTAAGGGGCACTGCAGTTAAAAACGTGATAAAATAAATGATATTTCCACACTCTAAGGTCGAAAGAACATTCTGAAATTGTGAAAATTCTGATAACATTTTGGGTAAGAGCTGTTTGAAAAAAATGCCTGGAATTTCAGCCTGTTCATGATGTCACAATGTGATCTGATTATAATAGACTGCTGACTGTTCATCTGGGTAAGGGGTGGGCTCAGTCTAGACCATCCTATCAGCCAATCAGGGCTGTGTATTTACATATCTTCAAATGTGTTTCCTAATGCCCACATGATCCGACTGAACATTTCAAGGGCAAAGGAAGTTCATGGAAATAAATAATAAAAAATATTATTTTCTTTAAATAAACTCACACATTGACGTATTAGAACTCAGCCATGATTTAAAAATAAAATGACAAATACTGCATCGGGGCTTTAAGAAATAGAGGAGAGGCGCATGCAGCATCATGTATTAAAAAATAATCGCAATACAAACGCATTTAGCAGATGCTCTTATCCAGACCAACTTACAGAAACAATTAGGGTAAAGTGCCCTGCTCAAGGGCACATCAACAGATTTTTCACCTAGTTAGCTCAGGGTTTCAAACCAGTGACGTTTCGATTACTCGCACAACACTCCTAACCGCTATGCTACCTGCCGTCTTCTGCTGCTCTATCGAGTGTGCAATGATTTCATCAGACGTCACGCACATGCCTGGTGTGAAAAGGTTATGCACTGTAGGTAGCATGTAGAGGACTGCTTTCCAGGTCCTTACCCTATTCAACCCACCAAAAATAGATTTCAATGGTACAGTAATTATTAGCACTGTAATTGCTAGACGTTCAAAACATGCCAGACATACCACAATTTAACCCAAACACACAAAGTGCAGGCTTTCAGGCTATGTCTATAAGAAAAGCTTGTATACCTCCTAGTGTGTTTGTGTGTATTGTGTGTTTGTGTGCATGCGTCGGATTGTGTGTGTGTTACATAGTTCTATCCAACATGTCCTTAAAGTGCAGGAAGCTATGTGTAATGAGTCAGGTACCAGGGAGCAGTGAGAAAGCTTTTACAGAGAGTAGTTCTGATTGAGTTGATCCATAATCCGCCATGACACACACACACACACACACACACACACACACACACACACACACACACACACTCACTCACTCACTCACTCACTCACTCACTCACTCACTCACTCACTCAGGGGAAAAATATAGATGAAATAGTCACTCTGTGATGTCAGAGTCTAACTCGGTGAGTACATTATCCAAACAACCTCAGGTTCCACCTAAGGTGTATCTATCACACACACCCAGCCTGCCATCAAAATAACGTTTTTTTCCTCAGAACCTCAGCTCCATATTTTGCCACTGGTCTCAGCATGGAAGGCTCAGGAACAGTCGAACATGGATATGATTAGAGCTAGTCATTCCAAACAAGATCTCATAGCTTTTTGACACATTTTGGAGGAGTCTATTTTTGATGTATTAATTCTGAATGGTTACACGGTTAATTCTGCGTGTTTACAGGGTTAAAACAGAAACAACTCAAAGTGTTAAGTTTATATATTAATATTCCTAGTGGTTAAGGTTAGGGCTATGATTTGGGGATGGTTTAACACAAAATAATTAAATATGACACGCTATTACCATCAAATATCGTATTTTCCCGGCTTGCTACAGCATTCATTCGTTCCCCCTAAGTTCATCACTGAATTATCATTCTGCAGTCTGTTCTACTCTCAAATGAAATGGGAAATTAGGGTACCTTAAGAACTTATCTGGGGGGATTTAAGGAGATTTGTTTGGCCAGTAACCAAAGCACGTCTGCAGCTTGTGAGCACAGTGTTTAGTGTTTGGTATGGTTTTCCAGCTGTGCTCTGTGACTTGTGTCTTCAGGGGTGACAGTAGAAATGGAGAAGCGAGGCTAGAGGATCCACTCCAGTCAAAATCTGTCCACGTGGGAATATAGCTACGTATAAGCAGACCGATAAGCAGACGCCTGCCTTACCGCCTTTGGGACAATGACTCCCATTGTTATGGTGGAGACCATCTCGTCATTATATACAGTATCTCTGGTGACAGGTAGCAGGTGAGAGGGCCAGGGGCCTCATTTAAAACATTGCATATGCACAAAATATTCCCCAAAACAATTGTGCGCCAGTTTTAATGCATTAATTGGCAGTTAAAAAAACTGAACTTGATGTGAGAATGTGCTTACCCTCCCTCAAACTTTAGACCATGTGTACGCACTGTTTCTAGTGGTTGAAGTCTTGCATTGCAAGAAAGCAAAAGTAGACTAGTAACAGCCTTATGCAGGAATAATGACTGTTATTGATTTCATTTCCATGATCATTGCAGAATAAATTCCTCACCTTTTCTGACTGAGATGGTTTCATACTCTGGAAATAGCCTATAGACCTACAACAAATTAGGATAGGCTACCATTCATCCCATCTCTCATTTAACTGGACCCACTTCACTGTAGCCTAGTAAATAGTTAAGCTATTTTAAGTATTTTGCTCTCTGCGATCCGAAACCAGTTTAAAACCTCTTACATCTACACGTTCCGCTAGCGGAACGTCTGCTCCAATATCCAATGATATATCCCTGTAGCTCAGTTGGTAGAGCATGGTGTTTGCAACACCAGGGTTGTGGGTTCGATTCCCACGGGGGGCCAGCACAGGAAAAAAAAAAAAAATGTATGAAATGTATGCATTCACTACTGTAAGTCGTTCTGGATAAGAGCGTCTGCTAAATGACTAAAATGTAAAAATGTAAATGTAATGGGCGGGGCGCGAAATACAAACTCCTCTAAAATCCGAAAACTTCCATTTTTCAAACATATGACTATTTTACAGCTATTTAAAGACAAGACTCTCCTTTATCTAACCACACTGTCCGATTTCAAAAAGGCTTTACAGCGAAAGCAAAACATTAGATTATGTCAGCAGAGTACCCAGCCAGAAATAATCAGACACCCATTTTTCAAGCTAGCATATCATGTCACATAAACCCAAACCATAGCTAAATGCAGCACTAACCTTTTATGATCTTCATCAGATGACACACCTAGGACATTATGTTATACAATACATGCATGTCTGTTCAATCAAGTTCATATTTATATCAAAAACCAGCTTTTTACATTAGCATGTGACGTTCAGAACTAGCATTCCCACCGAACACTTCCGGTGATTTTACTAAATTACTCACGATAAACGTTCACAAAAAGCATAACAATTATTTTAAGAATTATAGATACAGAACTCCTCTATGCACTCGATATGTCCGATTTTAAAATAGCTTTTCGGATGAAGCACATCTTGCAATAATCTAAGTACATAGCCCGGCATCACAGGGCTAGCTATTTAGACACCCACACAGTTTAGCCTTCACCAAAATCACATTTCCTATAAGAAAAATGTTCTTACCTTGCTTGTTCTTCGTCAGAATGCAGTCCCAGGACTTCTACTTCAATAACAAATGTAGGTTTGGTCCCAAATAATCCATCGTTATATCCAAACAGCGGCGTTTTGTTCGTGCGTTCTAGACACTATCCCAACGCTAAATCTCGGCCACGAGCATGACGCAGAATTTGACAAAAAATTTCTAAATATTCCATTACCGTACTTCGAAGCATGTCAACCGCTGTTTAAAACCAATTTTTATGCAAAGCGATAATATTCCGACCGGGAATCTGCCTGTCTGTATACTGAGGGAAAAACCGAAATTATGAATGACGATAACCCCTCTACAGTGAGGGAAAAAAGTATTTGATCCCCTGCTGATTTTGTACGTTTGCCCACTGACAAAGAAATGATCAGTCTATAATTTTAATGGTAGGTTTATTTGAACAGTGAGAGAGAATAACCACAAAAAAATCCAGAAAAACGCATGTAAAAATTTTTAATGAGGGAAATAAGTATTTGACCACTCTGCAAAACATGACTTAATACTTGGTGGCAAAACCCTTGTTGGCAATCACAGAGGTCAGACGTTTCTTGTAGTTGGCCACCAGGTTTGCACACATCTCAGGAGGGATTTTGTCCCACTCCTCTTTGCAGATTTCTCCAAGTCATTAAGGTTTCGAGGCTGACGTTTGGCAACTCGAACCTTCAGCTCCCTCCACAGATGTTCTATGGGATTAAGGTCTGGAGACTGGCTAGGCCACTCCAGGACCTTAATGTGCTTATTCTTGAGCCACTCCTTTGTTGCCTTGGCCGTGTGTTTTGGGTCATTGTCATGCTGGAATACCCATCAAAGACCCATTTTCAATGCCCTGGCTGAGGGAAGGTGGTTCTCACCCAAGATTTGACGGTACATGGCCCCATCCATCGTCCCTTTGATGCGGTGAAGTTGTCCTGTCCCCTTAGCAGAAAAACACCCCCAAAGCATAATGTTTCCACCTCCATGTTTGACGGTGGGGATGGTGTTCTTGGGGTCATAGGCAGCATTCCTCCTCCTCCAAACACGGCGAGTTGAGTTGATGCCAAAGAGCTCCATTTTGGTCTCATCTGACCACAACACTTACACCAGTTGTCCTCTGAATCATTCAGATGTTCATTGGCAAACTTCAGACGGGCATGTATATGTGCTTTCTTGAGCAAATGGACCTTGCGGGCGCTGCAGGATTTCAGTCCTTCACAGCGTAGTGTGTTACCAATTGTTTTCTTGGTGACTATGGTCCCAGCTGCCTTGAGATCATTGACAATATCCTCCTGTGTAGTTCTGGGCTGATTCCTCACCATTCTCATGATCATTGCAACTCCACGAGGTGAGGTCTTGCATGGAGCCCCAGGCCGAGGGAGATTGACAGTTATTTTCTGTTTCTTCCATTTGCGAATACTGTTGTCACCTTCTCACCAAGATGCTTGGCGATGGTCTTGTAGCCCATTCCAGCCTTGTGTAGGTCTACAATCTTGTCCCTGACATCCTTGGAGAGCTCTTTGGTCTTGGCCATGGTGGAGAGTTTGGAATCTGATTGATTGATTGTTTCTGTGGACAGGTGTCTTTTATACAGGTAACAAACTGAGATTAGGAGCATTCCCTTTAGAGTGTGCTCCTAATCTCAGCTCGTTACCTGTATAAAAGACACCTGGGAGCCAGAAATCTTTCTGATTTAGAGGGAGTCAAATACCTATTTCCCTCATTAAAATGCAAATCAATTTATAACATTTTTGACATGCGTTTTTCTAGATTTTCTTATTGTTATTCTGTCTCTCACTGTTCAAATAAACCTACCATTAAAATTATAGGCTGATCCCTTCTTTGTCAGTGGGCAAATATACAAAATCAGCAGGGGATCAAATACTTGTTTCCCTCACTGTAGAGGGGTTATCCATAGGCATAACAGACTGAACATCTTGTTTAATTTGGGAGTGCAGCCCAGTAGTAAGCTCTTCTAAATCACACACTACTGTTGACACAACACGATTTGCAACACCACTAGCTTGCAACTTGGCAATGATGGAGGCACATATATCTTTAGCAAGACTCTGTACATTCTTCTCAAAACGGTCACTTTGAGTCATTGTAAATAAGAATTTGTTCTTAACCGACTTGCCTAAATAAAGGTTAAATAAATAAATAAATCATTTCTGAAACCTGAGTATGTTGAAAACTGCTGTCTACAACCATCTTGAGCCCAGACCAATCTAAACTTGGTGGAGGGATAGAAGCTATGTTCAAATGAGATATCAATGACTGGCTGTTTCTGTGCAACGCTTGACAACAAAAGCACCGTAACATATATTTATCTAGTTAAGAAGTTGTCCTCAACTCTACAGCAATGTTGTAGATGATTGTCTGCACAAATTAGTAGAAGTTGATAAGAGCATCATCATACGTCAGGTTAAAGACAAAGTGTGCTTTGAACAGTTCATCAAACACACACAAACCACTAGTTGCCTGCCAGGGAACACGCCTCTTGTCCACCACGATGTCGTATTTGTCAATCTTGCCCTGTCTTCTTCCAATGGCAAGGAGATATGGCTATCAACCATGGCTCCCATTACGATGGTCTTTAATGCTGCAGCTTGACCGCAACACACAAAGGGTATTTTTAAGTCACTCTCCACATGGTAAGACAATGAAGAAACAACCCCCAAAAATAAATGACAAAACAATTACTTTATTATCTCACCTTAAGAAAGTGTACTAGTCTGCCCACAGCATCACTGGCACTGATCTTGGTCCTCTTCCCTCCTGCTGGTGGTGGGAGGAGACGAAGCAGCAGGGAGGACATATCATTGTCCCAGTCTGAGGGCAAGAAAAGGCAAACACCCCAAATCACATAAAACAACATCGCTGAGCTTGAAACATTGCACTACCCACAAGAGAATCCACTTAATGGTTTCAATGTCATTCTCTGGCAGTTTTTCTGCGGACTTCAGGAGGCAATGCAAATTGGTGGTCGTAGTCAGGGATTTTGCCAGTTTGATGACTTTAGGCTTCAATACAGTGCCGCTCATTTCAAGGAGCTTAGAGAATGTTTCATCATCAAACATCAGCAAAAAGTCCTAATTCAACTAAAGCAAAGTGGATCAACTCACCTTCATGACCAACACAAAATAATGTTCTCAATCAGACAAATAGCCTGTAGTTCTGATTCCAAGACATACTACATCACTCACCAATTCAGATGTCCAGAAGCCTGGGAATGACTGTGAGGACATCTGTGCTTCTTTCTGGACTATAAACTAGTTCCTGGCAATACTGGAACACCTCCATCTACTGGTAGATTTGTTTGCCATTGGCAGAGTGGACAAGGAATATATGGCCTCCTTTCAAGCATCACCAACAAGCTGGTGGTCCAGGCCAGTCTTCCTCTTATGGGTTGGGCCCCCCGACTGGGGTGAAATACTCTTATTGATGGGTCAAAGTGAAATCTTCCTTGATACTGTCTTCAGGCGATAATTTAGATATCATTTGCCAGTGTTAGGATCATAGAAGTGTTCCTTAGATGTGGGAAAAGGTGACCAATATGGTAGTCAAATGTTTATTATTTTTTAGACTTGATTCTATGACTTTGATGCCCCTTTCAGTCCACAGAACAAGTATCTAAATATTAACGCATGCATGTTCTACCAGCACTTACATAGCCTTTGGCGGAAAAAGGATCTTTCAACGAAGGAAAGAGGTCACAATTCCAAGAGCATAAGGTTCTCTCTGTTGATGAGTGGGAAGCCTCCTGCTCAGAAACAGTAAAGCATACACACGCCAAATATGTTTAACCAAAGTTTTGTTGATGAAGGTACTGTATCTTTCTACAGTTTCATAATGATGCCAAATTACATTAATGAATAGTTTAATTGTTTTGTCCATTGTTTGTGGTCAGATTGGCTAATGCATCTCTTTCATGTGGCTGACTAAGATGGCAATCATCTCTCCTGGTTCTGTGGTCCAATGTTTTGGTTGTCTGGTACTCTTCTAATACGTCTTACCCACCAGGTCTACTAGTCAGGGCATCTCAGACCATCTATTAAGACAAGAGAAAAGTTTAACAATTTAGGGTTGGTTTCTGCTGTTGGAATCTCCATGAAGAGCAAACACAGAAATGGGATTATCAACATCTAGTACATTCATTATACCTCTTTTGCTGCTGCGAAGTCGATGGCCTTATCTCCTAAGGTTGTGTTGGCCTTTTTAGACTGTCTTTCTGGAGATCTCAGGTCTAAATCACTCAATGAGAGTGACAATGTGTCTGTGCACAAACTGGGTGTCGAACAGCCTGCATGAGAAAAGTCTGAGCACAAAGAATGGATCGAAGCAATCAAATCACATTTTATTTGTCACATGCTCCAAATACAACAGGTGTAGACTTTACCGTGAAATGCTTACTTACAAGTCCTTAAAACCTCTTTAGGGTATGTGGGACGCTAGTGTCCCACCTGGCCAACATCTGGTGAAATTGCAGAGCGCCAAATTCAAAATACAGAAATACACATAATAAGCATTCATAAAATATACAAGTGTTATTCATCGGCTCAAAGATTAACTGCTGTGTCAGATTTCAAAAAGGCTTTACGGCGAAAGCATACCATGCGATTATCTGAGGACAGCGTCCCGTGTAAAAAAGCATATAAAGTATGCCAAGTAGAGGAGTCACTAAAGTCACTAAAGTCAGAAATAGCGATAAAATTAATCACTTACCTTTGATGGTCTTCATATGGTTGCACTCAGAAGACTCCCCGTTACACAGTAAATGTTTGTTTTGTTTGATAAAGTCCCTCTTTATGTTCCAAAAACTCAGTTTTGTTGGTGCATTTTGTTCAGTAATCCAATGGCTCCAAGGCGGTCAAAACAGGCAGACGAATACATACTAAAAGTACCAGTAAAGTTCATTGAAACATGTCAAACGTTGTTTATAATGAATCCTCAGGTTGTTTATTGTCTTTTTAATCAATAATGTTTCAACCGGACAATACCATTTTCAATAGAAAGGAAAAATAACAAACGGTGCGCTCACGGGGAGTGCACCAAAATCAGGTCTGCATACTTCCTCTGTCCTCTGACCAAAATGGCTTTTTACTCATTGTTTCTCAAAATAAAAGCCTGAATAGGAACTGCAATCTGATTCCTAACCCATTGGATTCTCTATAGGCATAGAGTTGAGAAACAGCCACATGAAAATAATTCCACTTCCTGGATGGGTTTTTCTCAGGTTTTTGCCTGCCATATCAGTTATGTTATACTCACAGCCATTATTTTAACAGTTTTGAAAACTTCAGAGTGTTTTCTACCCAAATCGACCAATTGTATGCATATGCATATCCTAGCTTCTGGGCCTGAGTAACAGGCAGTTTACTTTGGGCACGATTTCATCCGGAGGTGAAAATACTGCCCCCTACCCAAGAGAAACATACGAGCCATGTTATTTTCTCACAACATTTAAAAGATTAACTAAAATCCCCATAATTGACTGCTTTCTATTTTCAAGTAAAACATTTCAGAAAAACCCTGACTGCATTTAGAATTTGGTACATTTTTGTGAATGTCCTCAAATTTAAACTTCAGCTGGTAATCTCGGTTGCAGTAATTCTCTAATAATCATACTCCTTCCATATTTACATGAATTCTACTATCGAGGCTCAGGAGAAGACCCAGAGGCAGACAGTTTCGAAGTAACAAAAGTTTATTACAAAACAGGGGGCAGACAAACGACAGGTCAAGGGCAGGCAAAGGTTGGTAGTCCAGTGCAGAGTCCGAAAGGTACAGAACGGCAGGCAGGCTCAGGGTTAGGGCAGGCAGAGGTCAGTAATCCAGGGTGGTCAGGGCAGGCAGAATGGTTAAAACCAGGAAAGCTAGAAAACAGGAACTAGAGACAAACAGAGGCACGGGGAAAAACGCGGATAGGCTTGACAAAACAAAACGTTACTAGCAACAGACAAACAGAGAACACAGGTATACATACGTACACTGGGCATAATGGGGAAGATGGGCGACACCTGGAGGGGGGTGGAGACAAGCACAAAGACAGATGAAACAGATCAGGGTGTGACATCTATAGTGTTTTCATGCATGGTTTTCAATGAATTAAGAGAGTTGTAGCGTTAACCTGTGGGTTACACTGCTGTCTTGGCCCAGCTAACCTTTAATGACGTCAACCAGATGTACTTTCTGTTACTTTATATAACCAGCCAATTACATATCACACAATGGATGTTATGACTAATGCACATAACCATAAAAAAGGAGTCCGATACGTCGTGTGCTCTAATGGTTCAGTCGTGGTCAAACCATATTTCGCTATTATTACTAAAGATCACCTGGCGCAGTCAATTTGACATTGTCATTTTATGGTGTGTTGAGGAAGTTAGATTCTTTAAATTCATAGAATTATAGATGGTCATTTCCTTCTCTGCCAGCAATACAATGTGGGACCGTTTTATCTGACACAAACAATTGGCCTGATGGTGGTGTGTGTAGGGTGGATATCACAGAGATTCGGTTAAACTGCCAAGGCTGAACACTGTACCCCATAAAGGCTATGCCTAATATGTTCCATTATCCTAACATAATACCCTTTTTTACAATCACTTTGGCACTAATTTCAGAACCTTGTGGTCATTTTTCAACACTCTAGACACAAAACTCAAAACGGTCATCACTTGTAACAAAGGCTGTCCAATGTTCAAAACATTGCTTTGTGCATTCATATCGTTAAAGAAGCCTTGCACTTGCAGAATCATTGGTTCAAATAACTAATTTATCATGAAATACCATAGGAACATTCATTTAGATCACCCACACACAAGATACCGATAGAGTCACTGTGTAGTTGTTCGTACAATCATTAAATATTGTAGAACAAAATATGTGATAAATGTTTCATTATGCTACTACACGTAAATACATCACTGTAAAAGGACTAGTAGAGAGAATACTACAGACACAGTGGAATCATTGAACAAAATATAAAATGTATTGATGAAATACAATAAAATCACAACATAGGTTTCTTTGAATCAAAGCAAAAATAATTAGCTACAAAAAAAGATAAGAGTAAAACGTCAACTGCAGTGTTCCTCACCTGGCTTACTGTAAAAAGCAAAACAAAGGATTGATTACTGTACTTCTATATTTCCACATCACAATTGATGTTTTAATTAGCCAAACATCTTGGGAAGAATCTTCGGGCATGGCGAATCCAGGCCTGACACTGGTCTGCCGTGATGTCATTGCATGCGTCATCCATAGCCTGGAGAAGGGTGGCTTGTTCGTGAGGCCGCCTATCATATACCTTCCACCTCCATGTGGAGAAAAATTCCTCAATCGGGTTAAGGAAAGGAGAGTATGGGGGTAAGTACAGGGTGGTAAATTGTGGATGGGCCTGAAACCATGCTTGCACTATTTGAGCATGGTGGAACCTGACATTATCCCACACAATGACATAGGTCATGCCATCAGCTCTACAGACCTGATTTCGCTCATTGAGGAAGGTTACAAGGAGAGCTGCATTATATGATCCAATACGAGGTCTGCGTCCCACCACACCATCTTCCGATATAGCCACACACATGGTGATGTTGGCCCCACGTTGTCCAGGTACTTGGATGGTTGCACGCTGGCCAATGAAATTCAGACCTCTCTTCTTTTGTCTTGGCCAGGTTGAAGCCTGCCTCATCCAAAAAGAGGAATTTGTGATGGTTTTTGTTAGCATCCAGCTCCATCACCCTCTAAAAATACATTTTGGAAAGAAAATTACTGATTACAATGATGTAGAATTTTGGGGGAATTTTTCACCACAGGCATCTTGAAACTGAACATACCTGAACATACTCAGTCCTCAGTTGCTTCACTCTGTCTGCATTTCTTTCAAAAGGCTCACGGTATAGCTGTTTTAGAGACACCTGGTGCCTTTTCAGCATGCGTGCAATAGTCGGCAAACTTATGGCTTCCACATTGTTGAACATGTCGTCATTGTCCAAGATTTGCTGCTGAATATCTGTAAGGTGAATATCATTTCTGTCCCGAACCAAATTGACCACAGTCCACTCTTGTTGGTCAGTCAGAATTTTGCCTCTGCCTCCCCTATTTGGCTAAGTCTCAATTCTGCGGGGAAAATTACAGTAAGAACACATTTAGTCACATCACCTACTCTGTGGTACACATTGGCATGCAGTATACAGTCATTTGACAATTGAGAGTAGCCTAATGTTTAGTGCGTGCTGAAGACTTACCGGTTCTCATTGAGGAAAGTTCTGATGATTGAGGCCACGGTTGATCTTCTGAGGTTTGGTTGAATCATTGTAGCTGCCTCAGTCATTGTCAAGCCATGATTTACGACATGGTGTACAACTACTGCTCAGATTTCATTGGACACTTTTTGCTGGTGCTGTCGCTGTCTCAAACGAGGCCCACGACCACCTCTCAGAAGGAGTGCTTGTCCCCTGCCATTCCTTTGACCACCACGTCTTCCTCATCTTCCTCCTCCCACTGCTTGACCTCTATTGTGACCTGGATCACCTGCCGGCTCCATGTTATCGCTGTGTTGTTGTAGGTGGATACCACTCATTTCACTATATACTCGTACCACAATGTGATATCAATCATCAGTAACGAGTTGGCAGTATTGGAAAAGCAATTACAAGGGCCTGCATACATACACCCGCTTTATTAGGTACACCTGCATGTTAACGCAAATATTCTGCTTCTTCGAACAGCGGTTCAAGTGGCTGCCTGCAACTCAATATATAGAGTATATAGAGAAGAGAGCTTTAGTTGTTGTTCGACCAAACATTAGAACGGGCAAGATTCATAATCTAAGCAACTTTGACCATGGTATGATTGTTGGTGCCACACATGGTGATTCCAGCATCTCAGAAACGGCTGCCCTTCTGTGATTATTCCTCACTACAGTCTCTAGAGTTTACAGAGAATGGTGCGATAAACAAAACACATTCAGTGAGCAGCAGTTCTGTGGGCAAGAACACCTTGTTAATGAGAGAGGTCGGAGGAGAACGTCCAGACTTATTCAAGCTAACAGAAAGGCCACAAATACTCAAATAACAGCCGTTTAAAACACTGGTGTGCAGAAGGGCATCTCTTAACGTACAACACTGTGAATAATTCAGGCTGTTGTAGAAGCCAAAGGGGGTCCTACCCAGTACTAGATAGCTGTACCTAATAAAGTGTACAGTAATGTCAAATCTGAAAACATGGTCTGGAAAAGTGGTACATGAGACCATAGAAACAGTTTCTGATAAAGAATGATGATGAAATATTACATCCATAGATAATGTAGTCCAATTGGTTCATGTTCCACGGTAATTGGTGTCAATGGATCTCGTTATCCTGAAACTTTCATGATCTAAACATGGAATATTGTTAGTCAGTTTCCATAAAACTATGCATTAAGAGTAATGCAACAGTTACTTATCATTTTGAGCAGTTGTATCAATTGATAGTTAGATCATTGTATTGAAATGAATAGACAGTCATCTCAGATGTAATGTGTGAATTGCATTTTGAAATGGTAATACTTTGATGTTAAGTTGTGTCATTTTGAACAGGTGATTTTAGTTCAATGAACAAATGATCTTAGCTTTATGTGTACTGTATCCAAGCAATTGTAGAAAGTGTTAGAGTTTTGAAAATTGTGCATGTCCATCGGTTGTGAGTTTTGTGTTTAGAGTTCTGAAAAATTGTCACGACTGATTTGGACTGGCGGATAGGCGGAATCAAATGCAGGAGACAGAGGTGCTGGAGGTGAGTGTCTTTTAATACAACTGACACACAAACGCCGAAAAGCGCAGGGCGCTATACAAAGTTCACGTATTTTGAACTGCGCCCATAAAACACAAAATATAATTACAAGGCGCAAGGAGCGCAGCCGGTAAATCACTCGACAAAACTGTCGGTAACACAATGTAGACAATAAACAATCCCGCACAAAATCCCAACTGAAAACACACATTAAATAAGTCCCCACTAATGACATACACAAAACAGGTGCGGAACAGACAGACAAAACTAAACGACACAGAAACAATGATCGGTGGCAGCTAATAGGCCGGCGACGACTACCGCCGAGCGCCGCCCGACCGAGGAGGGGCGCCACTCTCGTTGGAACCTGTGACAAAAATGACATCAAGGTTCTGAAATTAGTGCCAAAGTGATTGTAAAAAACTATAATATGTTCCATTATCCTAACATAATCTTATGTTCCATTATCCTAACATAATCCTATGTTCCATTATTCTAAATAATGCATTATCTACACTGTATATTGTGATAGTGTTATGTGAGTGTTTTCCTCAAGACCATAATGTTGTGTTTCTGTAGTGGTAGAAACAGCAAAGCCCTGCCAGGGGAAACAGTGTGTTCAGTCTCCATAGCAGGTGTGCTGGGCTCTCAGACCACCTGCTCCAGACCACCTGCTCCTT
The DNA here is from genome assembly GCF_901001165.1 of Salmo trutta. NCBI lineage: Eukaryota > Metazoa > Chordata > Actinopteri > Salmoniformes > Salmonidae > Salmo > Salmo trutta. The sequence continues at coordinate 34,403,747 of NC_042980.1, forward strand.
TTTACAGGCCTCTGGAGGATACGTGTGTGACTAGACTACATACTCCAGCCACTCTGGAATAACCAAGCTTTGCTGAAATATGTATAGCTGATCTGTAGCTTCTATTTTCTATTTTCAATTTACTCCAAGGCTGCCTTACTGTTTTGTTTTCGTATTCCATAAATACCATATCTAGATGAATAGTGAAACCCATGACAACGCAACGCCAGGACCTTAACCCAGCATCGCTAATTTGTTTGTAGATATTTTTCTCTTTAAAAATACATTAGAAGAACCACATTCCTTTTTTACATCCTTTGCATTACAAGTAGCTGTCAGTGAATAAGCTCTGACGTTCACATCATTGCCGAAATGAGTCCCAGGTGACGTTGTGATGAAAGATTTCCTGTCTGCGTTATGCTGGATTGATTAGTGTAATTGGTCTGTGTTGCGTGGCTATGATCGGAGCGGGCCCATCGGAGGTTCTGATGTCAAAGTTTTGATCCATCTTCATCCGTGGTGAGACACGGGCTAATCTGACTACGAGTATATGTCAGAGCGATGGAGTTCCATGACGGCCGCTGAAAGCAAAGCAGCTCAACACATCATCTTTCTCTCTCTATTTACACATGGATTTATTCATTCACTTAATTATTTATGAATTTATTCGGTTTTTGATATTCCCAGGTGCCTGGCGTAGTTTCACGGGCTTTCCAGGACTATGAAGACCCTCTGTGTCATCCCTGGAGCAGAGCAGTCTCAATACATCTCCTGTCTCTCCCAGCCAAACCAAGTCTGTCAACTCTTCATACACACAACTCTGTTATGACAGGAAGCACTGCCGCAGGCTATGTTTGTCCGTCAATCAATCCTGTCCCAATAAACTAAATCATGCCAGAATGTGCTTCAAAGGGTTCCACCCAAAAAACAAGTGACAGTTTTCCATCCCCTATGGGCCCAGCCAGACAGTCTAAAGGTTTGACTGAAGGCGTTGTCTTTGAAATAATCAACACGGACATCGAGCGGGCGTTACGTACAGAGCCTACTCCCCTCCAATGTCCAGCTGGGCGTCTGTACGTTCCGTCTGCTGTCCGCACCGTTTGATCTATTGAGCCAATACGTCACCCTCCTCTGGTCATCCGGGCATCGGTCGGACAGTGCGCTGTCTTAGTGGGAAGTACTTTGGCTAAGGACGTGAGGGTTTATTTCTCCTCCTGCTTGGTGTGCGCCCAGTGCAAGGCTCCTAGGCACTTGCCCAAAGGGAAGTTACAACCCTTACCCGTTCCTCAATGGCTGTGGTCGCACCTGTCGGTTGATTTCCTAACGGATCTTCCTCCCTCACAGGGTAACACCACGATCCTGGTCGTTGTGGACCGGTTTTCTAACTCCTGTTGTCTCCTCCCTTTGCCCGGACTCCCTACGACCCTACAGACTGCGGAGGCCCTGTTTACACACGTCTTCCGGTTCTACGGGGTCCCGTGTGGCTCAGTTGGTAGAGCATGGTGTTTGCAACACCAGGGTTGTGGGTTCGACGCCGGTTCTGGCGTCTTGGCGTCAGAGCCAGATTGAGGCTCCTGCGGTGGACGACTGGTTTAGGAGCGCTGAGGAGACGTGGGACGCCGCTCATGTGCACCTTCAGCGGGCCGTGAGGTGCCAGAAAATCTGCGCAGATTGCCACTGCAGTGAGACAACCCGAAACCTGCCCCTCTGCCTGCCCTGCCGGAAGCTGGGCCCGCGGTTTGTGGGGCCATTCAAAGTCCTGAGGAGACTGAAAACCGATACACTTTGTGTATTTCTGAGCACATCCAAGACGTATAATGCTTACTAATGGTCTAGTTAATATAGACAGAAACAAAAGTAGTGAGGTTGGTCTCGGAGGATGTGGGGGTAATCCGCGACCATCTATCAATCCAAAGGTTGTGTGTTTGAGTAGTGTAGGGGACAACTGTAGCATTTTAGCTAAACCTTCCCCAAGTTCACCTAACCTGCTACGTAAATTCACCTAACCTTCATCCTTTAAGTTCTCTTATCCTTTCACGTGAATTATCCTAAACTTTGTCGTTAGTTCACCTTACCAGCAACGTAAATTGCCCTTGTAATTCTCCTTTGTTATTTTGATACAACAAGCAACCTGGTCTCAGAGAAAATACATATAGTACTATACATCCTCCAAGATATATGATAAATTATATCATCCAATTCGTATGCTATTTTACAATCCAGGTAAAACATATGATATTATACATCCTCTAATTTGTATATTGTACGATCGCTATTCCATTCATAATGTAACATGGAATTGTTCCATGAACTGTTTGATGTGTTCTTTGTGCTTTGTTAGAATAACAGGTCATCATTTCCTCAGGATCTTTTATCTTCTCTAGTGACCTCACCTTTCTCAGCTCTGGTGAAAATCAATGTTTGAATATGACATCAAAAAATAAACCATCCGTACAATGGATAAAAAGCGATGAGAGACGATCCCCGAGCCGACAGGCCCTCTCCCAAACCCTCACCAGAGATAGATCACACTAACCTATCCGGCGTGGCACTGGCAGGAATGTCAGAATGTCTACAGGGAATCATGTAGGGAATGATGTGAATAAAACATATTTTCTGACAGCTAGGCTTCTTAGTATGCAATGTATGAAGGTAAAAGACAAAACGGTTTTATCCACTTTAATTAATGTCAATCTCTTGTATTGGGGGTTCTGTAAGTTAACGTATTGTTTCAGATTTGATTGAACTTAAGTACTTACATCATTAGACATGTCAGATAAGTCAGTATTTCATTTAAATGATTTCATGGGGATCCAATGTCATAACTGCACTTAAGGAGTCCATATTCAATAAATGGGAAAGAAGCGAAGGATATTCATATAAATCACACAGATTGCAGATTGCGACTGGCATTTAATTGCTTGATTTTAGTAGACAACCTTCTTTCCTGGGTGTGATTACTCGTATTAACAATTTCAGTCAGCCATCTCTCTCTCTTTCTCTCTCTCTCTCTCTCTCTCTGTATGTCTCTCTCTCTCTGTCTTTCTCACTCTCTCTGTCTCTCTCTATCCCTCTATCTCTTATATGAAAGGATGTAAGGACAGGTCAATGGCAATGGAGGAAAGATAAACTCCTACTGTATAGTGCTGAGAGAGGGTCAGATCCCTCTGGGAAGGGATCTTCAGTGGATGTGAGGAGTCATCCAAAGTCTAGGGTCCACTCCTATGTTTGAATATGGTGCTGCACAGTCAGAAAACATATTTCTAGAGGTGTGTATTGGATTACTCAAATGTGATTTCGAAGGTTCTTACTTCATTCATTAGAAATGGACAGTAGAGTGGAAGTGAACAACGGCCTGTCCTTTATGTTCGTAAAAAACCTTGAAAGCATCCCCTGCACACAAACAACCTACCTAGTGTTGATCTCTGATCTAACATCAGAATTGTTTACAGTCTTGTTTTCAGTATATTAAAGGAAATACCTGGATCATTATAGCTTAAACAGATTAATTACAGGATGGAAATAACAGCACAATGTGTCCTTAAATGCAGTCACTCCTGTGATCAAGTTAATAAAGGTGGACACAGTGTGTGTGTGTGTGTGTGTGTGTGTGTGTGTGTGTGTGTGTGTGTGTGTGTGTGTGTGTGTGTGTGTGTGTGTGTGTGTGTGTGTGTGTGTGTGTGTGTGACATTGACCTATGAGGAAAGGTGAGAAGAGATGAGACAGTGAGAGGAGGAAGAGAGTTGGGATCGTGGGATCGACATGTTCTCACAGTGAACAACGTGTGAATAGAGTCAAGTCATTTTACTCATTGGAGGTCACAGACCTCATATCTGTCTATCTGTACTGTACAAGGGGACAAGCTGAAAGAATGAAGAAGGAGAGAGTGACCCAATCAGATCCACAGATAGGAAGACAGATGGGTAGAGAGAAAGAAAGAGCGGTGAAGAGGAGGAGAGAGAAAAATATCCCCCTCAGCTCAGAAGAGACCTTCTCAGATGGGACCTTCCTGTTCTATGTAGCAACACACCTCTGTTTGGTTCTGTCGCTCCATCCACCTCTTCAGGAGAAGCCTGTAAGTAGTGCTGATGGATCTCATTAACAGAGATCCAAGTCTGCTCTGTGACTGCAGCAGCAGCTCAGGGCTGTAATGCCTCTAACAGGAGGAGGAGAGCTGGAGGGGAGGGAAACCCAACAGGATGAAGAGCGGGCTGCTGGGTTAATTGAATGTTGATGAGGTGCGTCAGAACTATCATGCCCCAGGCATGCAGGAAGTACATATTCATAGTTAATAACTCCAATCACCTGGGCTCTCGACCTCCCCCGTCAGTAAGTTGCATCTGTTGCGGATCACTGCTGTAACCATTGTAGTGCTAAATAATATAACAATCTACATTTAATAAACATGACTATCTGACTCCATTTGATATTATAGTAAAACCATGTGCAATCAAGTATTTATTATGCATTTAAATAAGACTATTAAATCACTTTGTAAAATGAATGGATTCACATACAAGGCATACAAAGCAATACTGACATTAACAAAGCATTCACACAGTCATATACATATCCTCAGGTTAACTTACAAGACAAAGCATGAACAAATAGATGCCTACAGTACTAGGGCAGAGGCCTAGAAGCCTAGGAAATGAAAAAATATCATACAGCAGTTCAAAATGAACCGGATACAGGATAAGAGAGAAAACAACAGACCTTGCAAATATGTATATATTATTATTTGTATTATTATTATTATTTTGTTTTTGTTGGTTCATTCACTTCCCTTTGACATGCACTATCAGAGATCAAAGCTTAAGAATGTCACTGGAAGTGGCTAATAAACTCTAGTAGAAATGACACTTAATAAATATGTTTTTTCCCTCCGCATACATCAGCTGAGTGTGTGTCTGTGTGTGTCAGTGGAGGCTGCTGAGGGGAGGACGGCTTACAATAATGTTTGAAATGGAGTTAATGGAATTGTATCAAACACATTTATTCACCATTCCAGAAAAACTACTGCTACAACTCATTTCTACCTCCATCCTCCCTCTTTCCCTCTCTCCTCCTCTCCTTCCGACATCATATTGTACCACGTCATAGTGGGAGGTGCAGGTGATCCCAGTAATAATCAGGGTCCCTTTGGATATGGGACGCAGTCCTTACCCGATGTGTCACACAACGTAGACTAGTTTGATCCACTACCTGCCTGACAAACAAAGTTGTGTTAATGAGAGGGAAGGAAATAGAGTGAGAGAAAGAGAGAGCGAGAGAGAGAGAGAGAGAGAGAGAGAGAGAGAGAGAGAGAAAGAGAGAGAGAGAGAAAATCAGATGTAATCATTTGTCACTTGACTAATTACAGTAATAACAGCCAGTATGAAGATGAATGTCTTGTTTTTCTACCTGCATCAACCCAGTGGAGTTAACACTATACTCTCTCCACTCTACACAAAGCAGTGCAGTTCTCTGAGCAAATTGTTTATTATTTTCTCTCAGTCTGTACTAGTTGAATCAAAATATCATGACCTTTAACCTTGAGGTAGTAATGTATTTTGTTTTTAAAATGTAATTTCCCTTTTGTACCCAGCCATGGATTAAATTAAAACATTTGACTTAATGCAAAAATGACAGAATTAGAGGAACAATTCCAAAACACAATGCTAATGACTCTCCCAAAGCTTCAGTAGACCATTGAATTGACACTTTATGCTATCTGTTTTGACAAATCACCTGACACACATTTAGACCTTTAAGTCAATCCTAATTGGACAGAGATTTTATATGTCATCAGACAGATGGAGAAATGACCCATAATTGGCTGAAGAGGGGAGGGCATTGATTTACTAATCAGCCTCTCCATCACTTGACATCAGTACTGATGACAGCAATGACTGCTGTATCACGCCTCACCTTCACCCCCCGGTCCCCAAGGACAGGGGAGGGGGACATGGCGACACCGGGAAAATCCTGTTATACATATATCCCCAAAATGAATGGCTTTTCTGCTTGATAGGTTTTAGGACATCGATAAGTCATGTCCTCTGTGAGGTTTCTGAGAGATGTGATACGTCTAAGCATACAGAGTATGTGATTACACAAGTCGTTATGTTTTCTAGCTGCCATTTTTCAAGTAGGGAAATGCTCTATGAGATGCATCACTCCAAGTCTTACTATTAAATTCTTATTCATTCTTCCATATCCATTCTGTTTGAGAACACACATTGCAGAATAATGTTTTTTATAGGCTGAGGGTCTCTTAGCTCTGCGGTTGTTTTACAACATGGGATAAACAAACGCACAGTCAATAACACAATAGAAAAAGTCTATATACAGTATGTGCAAATTAAGTAAGATTAGGGAGGTAAGGCAATAAATAGGCCATAGTGGCAAAATAATTACAATTTAGCAATTTAACACTGGAGTGATAGATGTGTGGTAGATGAATGTGCAAGTAGAGATACTGGGGTGCAAAGGAGCAAAAAGAAGAAAAAAAACAACATGGGGATGAGGTGGGCAATTTACAGATGGGCTGTGTACAGATGCAATGATCTGTAAGCTGCTCTGACAGCTGATGCTTAAAGTGAGGGAGATATGAGTCTCCAGCTTCAGTGATTTTTGCAATTCGTTCCAGTCATTGGCAAGAGAGAACTGGAAGGAAAGGCAGCCAAAAGCGGAGTTGGCTTTGGGTGACCAGTGAAATATACCTGCTGGAGCGCGTGCTACGGGTGGGTGCTGCTATTGTGACCAGTGAGTTGAGATAAGGCGAGGCTTTACCTAGCAAAGACTTATAGACGACCTGGAGCCAGTGGGTTTGGCGACGAATATGGAGCGAGGACCAGCCAACGAGAGCATACAGGTCGCAGTGGTGGGTAGTATATGGGTCTTTGGTGACAAAACGGATGGCAGTGTGATAGACTGCATCCAATTTGCCGAGAAGTGTTGGAGGCTATTTTGTAAATGACATCGCCAAAGTCAAGGATCGGTAGGATAGTCAGTTTTACGAGGGTATGTTTGGCAGCGTGAGTGAAGGAGGCTTTGTTGCGAAATAGGAAGCCGATTCTAAATGTAATTTTGGATTGGAGATGCTTAATGTGAGTCTGGAAGAAGAGTTTACAGTCTAGCCAGACACCTAGGTATTTGTAGTTGTCCACATATTCTAAGTCAGAACCGTCCAGAGTAGTGATGCTGGACGGGCGGGCAGGTGCTCGGTTAGCAGGTGCTCGGCGGGCAGGTGCGGGCAGTGATCGGTTGAAGAGCATGCATTTAGTTTTACTTGCATTTAAGAGCAGTTGGAGGCCACGGAAGGAGAGTTGTATGGCATTGAAGCTCGTCTGGAGGTTTGTTAACACAGTGTCCAAGAAGGGCCAGAAGTATACACAGTGGTGTCGTCTGCGTAGAGGTGGATCAGAGAATAACCAGCAGCAAGAGTGACATCATTGATGTATACAGAGAAAAGAGTCGGCCTGAGAATTGAACCCTGTGGCACCCCCATAGAGACTGCCAGAGGTCTGGACAACAGGCCCTTCGATTTGACACACTGAACTCTGTCTGAGAATGAATGATGAATGAGGAGAGGGGAACACACATTAGAATGTATGCTTATTCTGAAATAGACAAGGGATTGCAAACAGTTCTGAGATTACATATTTCTGTAGAAACAAGCACAATACAAGCGATCGAGAGGTGACTGGTGGGGGGAGTTATATGAGGATAGGCTCGTTGTAATGGCTGGAATGGACTTCATGGAAAGGAGTCTGTCCAGAGTAGTTTCATGACATATTGCTTTAGAAAAAAGCATCTAATGGATGGCAATATATACGCATTCCAGAGGAGGCTGGTGGGAGGAGTTATAGGAGGACAGGCTCGTTGTAATGGCTGGAAGGGAATGAATGGAATGAAGTCAAACACATCAAACACATGGAAAACATGTGTTTGACTTGTTTCCATTCATTCCCTTCAAGCCATTACAATGAGCCCTTCATCCTATAACTCCTCCCACCATCCTCCTCTGACTCATTCAAATGAGCATTACCTTTTCCCATTGCAAACGTAGACCCGTGCCCTTCTGCATGCAACTTTAGCTAAAAAAACAGTGATCCAGAACAGACACCTGGCGAATACTCTGTTGAGGCTGCCAATCATCCAAATGAATATCAATACATTACACTTGATACTATCAGCATAGGGATGAATATCCCTTCAGCACTAGCACACAATACGAAGGGTCTATCCAAGGAGAAAAAAATACTCTGTCTCGTCCAGGGTCCTGAAAAATGATATTACTCTGTGGTGACTTCCTGAACCCTTTATCTTCACCACAACACATTTCCTGCATGGGGTTTGAGGAAGAAGCGCCATTTCCTGACTGGCACTTTTATCAGTGTGTCTTATACATTTTTTAATTTTCAATAACAGAAATAGCAGAAGTGAACACCATTCTGTGACGATAGTAGGGAGAGGATGAGTGTATCAGGAATACAGATGAGTGAATGTTTGACCTTTCCACAAACAGACTTTGGCTTCATTCAACAGAACTCCTTTGTTAATTTCTCGGCGACATTCAAAGCAAAACAGCACAGAATATTCTGAATCCAGCAACACATCATCCAATATTGGATTTACTATTACCAGTCAGTCTAGTGGACTTCTACATGTTTCACGTTGTCATGTTTGATGATGGTACAGGACTCTGGTACAGGAAAAGTTACTACACCTAATATATCTATGGAACAAACCCACTAGTAGTCGGAGTCTAGACACACATTGTCAGACTGACAAACATACGTACTGTGGGTAGCAGCTTAGAACACACTTCATAAGGAAATAACACACACTCAGGTCCTCTCATGAAATATTGAACTGACACGGACTAGTGGTTGTACCGTATTTAACAGTTGATGCTTGTCATGATGGGTGGAGAGGGAGGAAGGGAAGGCGGGCATACAAACAAAACATCTTAACGACATTTGGTCAAAAAATCTGACATACTTTGTCTGTTTACTGGAAGACACAAAGAAGGCGTGATGCTACATGGACCAGATTGACAGATTGGAGTGAAGCACTTGTAGAACTGTTGTTCTGGCTCAGATTTGTATTAGAAACATAAATCCTCAAAGTCTATTTTTCAGTTACTTAGCAACTACAAATTACTTATTTGTGTGTCACTTCCCAGTCAGATACAAAATTGGTAATCAGAGCTGGCACACAAGTTGTGGTTGGTAGGGGAGTGTTTGAGAACACACTGTGAACACATTTTCAATACTGTATCACTTACACTGCACTCACCCATTTGAACACTCAGGCACGCACACACGCACACACATGCACATGTATATTTATGAAATCAAGTTGACAATCAAGCTGACCTAAGGACCAGTGATTGACCAGTGATTGACATCCAACTGGATCTCATAGAAAATAATATGATAACCACTTATTGTTTCACTAAACAATTGAAGTTGAATCTTCTGTCTAAATAGTCTCTCAAGTCAGATGTGTACACATAAACTACCCCTATGAATATTGTCATATTGTCATGCCTTGGGGCAAAATAGCTCAAAATATTAATAAAATGTACACAGGCACACAAGCGCTCACAGACAGACAGACCGTTTCTCCAGCATTAACATGACAGATGGCCCAATCACATCTGAGTGTCACGTCCTGACCATAGTAAGTTGTTATTTTCTATGGTAGAGTAGGTCAGGGCGTGACAGGGGGGTTTTCTAGTTTAGTTTTTCTTTGTTGTTATGTTCTAGTTTTGTATTTCTATGTTGGGTTGTTCTAGTTTTTGTATTTCTATGTTGGGCTTTGTTTGAGATGATCTCCAATTAAAGGCAGCTGGTCATCGTTGTCTCTAATTGGAGGTCATATTTAAGTTGGTGTTTGTCCCACCTGTGTTTGTGGGAGATTCATTTTGAGTAGTGTGTTTCACCTCTGTGTCACGGTTTGTTGTCATTCAGTTTATGTATGTATTGCATAATTTCACAGTATAAATAAAATGTGGAACGACACACACGCTGCACTTTGGTCCGCTCATTCCTACAACAGCCGTGACACTGAGGATGACTTGTCAGATCAGTCAGAGCCCGCCCCTCTCGTTAATCAAGATATACACTACACGGCCAAAGGTATGTGGACACCTGCTTGTCGATCATCTCATTTCAAAATCATGGTCATTAATATGGAGTCGGTCCTCCCTTTGCTGCTATAACAACCTCAACTCTTCTGGGAAGGCTTTCCACTAGATGTTGCAACATTGCTGCAGGGACTTCCATTCAGCCACAAGAGCATTAGTGAGGTTGGGCACTGATGTTGGGCGATTAGGCCTGGCTAGCAGTCGGTGTTCCAATTCATCCCAAAGGTGTTTGATGGGGTTAAAGTCAGGGCTCTGTGTAGGCCAGTCAAGTTCTTCCACACCAATCTCGACAACCATTTCTGTATGTACCTCGCTTTGTGCACAGGGGGGATTGTCATGCTGAAACAGGAAAGGGCCTTTCCAAACTGTTGCCACAAAGTTGGAAGCACAGAATTGTCTAGAATGTCATTGTATGCTGTAGCGTTCAGATTTCCCTTCACTGGAACTAAGGGGCCTAGCCCGAATGTTGGAAAACAGCTCCAGACCATTAATCCTCCTCCACCAAACATTACAGTTTGCACTATGCCAACTGTTTGGAACTCGGTAGTGAGTGTTGCAATCGAGGACAGAAGATATTTTTACATGCTACACACTTCAGCACTGGGTGGTCCTGTTCTGTGAGCTGAGCCATTGTTGCTCCAAGACATTTCCACTTCACAATAACAGTAGTTACAGTTGACCGGGGCAGCTCTAACAGGACAGAAATTTGACAAACTGACTTGTTGGAAAGGTGGCTTCCTACTGTATGATGTTGCCATGTTGAAAGTCACTGAGCTCTTCAGTACGGGCCATTCTACTGTCAATGTTTGTCTATGGAGATTGCATGGCCGTGTGCTCAATTTTTTTTTTTTATACACCGGTCAGCAACGGGTGTGGCTGAAATTGCCGAATGATCTAATTTGAAGGGGTGTCTGCATGCTTTTCGCCATGTAGTGTACATTACCCACCTGATCTTCACTTATAAACATTAGGTAAATTTCACACTACATTTCTGCCTGCGCCATTTCTGAAAAGACTGCGCATGTACAAGAATATTGAGATTCATAAACCTGGCGCACACCATATGCATGTTTCCCGTTGTAAATCAGAGGTGTCATAAAACTGTTTGCGGGTGAACGAGCATTAAAATTCCTCCTCAAACACCTCCATTCACCTTTTATGGTGACAATAATGCCCTTTATTTGCTGAATAATACATATTTGATGTTAATGGTCGGTGTTGACAACTCCGACCAACATCTTGTAACTTTCTTAGCGCTAACGTTAGCTAGCTAGAGCACGTGGCCAGACGTGATAGGGTTGTCCTTGGTCATTTAGATGTCTATGGTGTGTGCTTGTTGTTAATCACAGATCAGACATTGTGTTCAAGTCAATATGGCTTGAAATGTATTGGCCAGCTTCTTTCCAATAGATTTGAGTGGTGGTGGTGACTGTTTGTAGCTAGTTAGATTAGTTGGTTGATTCCACTGGAATATCCCAGATCCGTATCGTTAAAGTGGCATTTGGAATAACTGGTTGATCCACTGCAGGGAAGACAAAGGGGAGAGGGTATAAGAGGGCATTTTGTGATTTTATATTTGTACAGCTACACCATAAAATATTTGCAACCAAATGTAACTTAAAAATGACATTGTGTGTAATTGCATTTGGAGGAGTCCAGTGTAACATGTTGGTGAAGGTCCAATATAAACAATGCAAGAAGTTACAGCCTGGGTTGTCTTATGGATATTTCATCAATCAAGGTGAATATATGAACCGTCTGATGTATTTTCTTAATTGAACCTTTAGGCTTGATTTGGGTCAGACCCATTCTGTTGCCCCTTTGGTGGCTTATCTCTCTGTATTTTGATTAGTCTCTATTTTTTGTGTTCAAATAGGTTTGGATTGCCCTCTGCAGCACAAATACAAATGTTTGATGATTCCCAAACTGAGGTAGAGGAGGATGTCCTGCTGGACCTGATTGAGGCCAATCTAGACCTGTGCCTCACAATCAAAGATCTTGATGAATGTATCTTTCTACAGTCTCACATAATAATATCGAGTAACATGAATGTATAGATTGATTAACGAATAATGTCCAGAATAATGGTGCCGGAGGGGAAGCTGCCGTTTTACAGGCTCCTACCCAAATGTGCTTTTCAGTTTTTTACATAATGTTGCTGCTACCATCTCTTATGACCGAAAAGAGCTTCTGGACATCAGAACAACGATTACTTACCTCGAACTGGACAAAGATTTTCTCTTTAATGAGTCCGACGCGAAGGATATACTGCCTTGTTGAGACAAGGCCCAAATCCCCGTCATCAGCATGGAGAAAAGTCAGAGAAAAAGGGGGAGGAGGGCGAAGTGCCTTGTAAGAATTCACCGACAAGTAGGTAAACCACCACTACCCTCGTTATTATTGGCCAACGTGCAATCATTGGAAAACAAACTGGACGATCTACGATTAAGACTATCCTAGCAACGGGACATTAAAAACTGTAATATCTTATATTTCATTGAGACTTGGTTGAACGACAACAAGGATAATATAGAGCTGACTGGCTACCCGTGTTTCGGAAGGATAGAGCAGCTAAGTCTGGTAAGATGAGCGGCGGGGGTGTGTATATATATTTGTCAATAACTGCTGGTGTGCAATGTCTAATATTAAAGAAGTCTCGAGGTATTGCTCGCCTGAGGCAGGATACCTCATGATAAGCTGCAGACAACACTATCAACCTAGAGAGTTCTCATCTATATTATTCGTAGCCGACTATTTACCACCACAAACTGATAATGGCACTAAGACCGCACTCTAGGCCACCTTTAATCACAGAGACGCATACAAGGCTCTCCCTCCATTTGGCAAATCTACAGTAATTCTATCTCCCTGATTCCTGCTTACAAGCAAAAACTAAAGCAGGAAGTACCAGTGACTCGCTCAATACGGAAGTGCTCAGATGACGCTATGCCACAGGACTGATTTGCTAGCACAGACTGGAATATGTCACTGGATTCTTCCGATGGCATTGAGGAGTATACCACTTCAGTCACTGGGTTCATCAATAAGTGCATAGACGACGTCGTCCCCACAGTGACCGTATGTACATTTCCCAACCAGAAGCCATGAATTATGTACAGGCAACATCCAAGGAGCGGGACACTAATCTGGACGCTTACAAGAAATCCCTCTATGCCCTCAGACAAACAGGCAAAGCATCCAAACAGGACTAAGATTGAATCCTACTACACAAACTCTGATGCTCATCGGATGTGGCAGGGCTTGAAAACTATTACGGACTACAAAGGGAAACCCAGCCGCGAGTTGCCTAGTGATGCGAGCCTACCAGACGAGCTAAATGCCTTTTTTGCTTGCTTCGAGGCAAGCAACACTGAAGCATGCATGATCATGCTCTCCATGGCCGATGTGAGCAAGACCTTTAAACAGGTCAACATTCACAAAGCTGCGGGGCCAGATGGATTACCAGGACGTGTACTCAAAGCATGTGCGGACCAACTGGCGAGTGTCTTTACTGACATTTTTAACCTCTCCCTGGCCAGGTCTGTAATACCTACATGTTTCAATCAGACCACCATAGTCCCTGTGCCCAAGAAAGCAAAGGTAACCTGCCTAAATGATTACTGCCCGGTAACACTCATGTCAATAGCTATGAAGTGCTTTGAAAGGCTGATCATGACTCACATCAACACCATCATGCCAGAAACCCTAGACCCACTCCAATTTGCATACCACCACAACAGATCCACAGATTATGCAATCTCTATTGCACTCCACACTGCCCTTTCCCACATGGACAAAAGGAACACCTATGTGAGAATGTTGTTCTTTGACTACAGCTCAGCGCTCAACACCATAGTGCCCACAAAGCTCATCACTAATCACATCACCCTCTGCAACTGTATCCTGGACTTCCTGAAGGGTTGCCCCCAGGTGGTAAGGGTAGGCAACAACACATCTGCCATGCAGAATGTCAACACTTGGGCCCCTTAGGGGTGCGTGCTTAGTCCCACCCATACTCCCTGTTCACTCATGACTGCGTGGCCAATCACAACTCCAACACCATCATCAAGTTTGCTGATGACACCACAGCCTATAGCGAGGTCAGAGACCTGGCAGTGTGGTGCCAGGACAACAACCTCTTTCTCACAATGTGATCAAGTCATCCTGACTGATGGCAGCCCATTCTTGAATAATTAATTCTCAATGGGATTAAGGTCAGGGGAGTTTCCTGGCCATGGACCCAAAATATCGATAGTAATCACTTTTGCCTTATGGCAAGGTGCTCCATCATGCTGGAAAAGGCATTGTTCGTCATCAAACTGTTCCTGGATGGTTGGGAGAAGTTGCTCTCAGAGGACGTGTTGGTTCCATTCTTTATTCATGGCTGTGTTCTTAGGCAAAATTGTGAGTGAGCCCACTCCCTTGGCCGAGAAGCAACCCCACACATGAATGGTCTCAGGATGCTTTACTGTTGGCATGACACAGGACTGATGGTAGTGCTCAGCTTGTCTTCTCCGGACAAGCTTTTTTCCAGATGCCCCAAAAAATCGGAAAGAGGATTTATCAGAGAAAATAACTTTACCCCAGTCCTCAGCAGTCCAATCCCTGTGCCTTTTGCAGAATATCAGTCTGTCCCTGATGTTTTTCCTGGAGAGAAGTGGCTTCTTAGCTAACCTTCTTGACACCAGACCATCCTCAAAGTCTTCGCCTTACTGTGCGTGCAGATGCACTCACACCTGCCTGCTGCCATTGCTGAGCAAGCTCTGTACTGGTGGTGCCCTGATCCCGCAGCTGGATCAACTTTAGGAGACGGTCCTGGCGCTTGCTGGACTTTCTTGGGCGCCCTGAAGCCTTCTTCACAACATTTGAACCACTCTCCTTGAAGTTATTGATGATCCAATAAATGGTTGATTTAAGTGCAATCTTACTGGCAGCAATATCCTTGCCTGTGAAGCCCTTTTTGTGCAAAGCAATGATGACGGCACGTGTTTCCTTGCAGGTAACCATGGTTTACAGAGGAAGAACAATGATTCCAAGCACCACCCTCCTTTTGAAGCTTCCAGTCTGTTATTTGAACTCAGTCAGCATGACAGAGTGATCTCCAGCCTTGTCCTCGTCAACACTCACACCTGTGTTAACGAGAGAATCACTGATATGATGTCAGCTGGTCCTTTTGTGGCAGGGCTGAAATGCAGTGGAAATTATTTTTTGGGATTCAGTTCCTTTGCTTGGCAAAGAGGGACTTTGCAATTAATTGCAATTCATCTGATCACTTTTCATAACATTCTGGAGTATATGCAAATTGCCATCATACAAACTGAGGTAGCAGACTGTGAAAATTAATATTTTTGTCATTCTCAACTTTTGGCCACGACTGTATATAGCCTCATTATTATGTACATTTATTGTGTTACTTTTTGATTGATTCAATTTTTTTACTTTAGTTTATTGAGTAAAAAAGGATCCGCCAATTTTTTTCCATTTTCGCCTAAAATGACATACCCAAATCTACCTGCCTGTAGCTCTGGCCCTGAATCAAGGATATGCATATTATTGGTATCATTTGAATGGAAACACTTTGAAGTTTGTGGAAATGTGAAAGGAATGTTGGAGAATATAACGTAATAGATCTGGTAAAAGATAATAAAAAGAAAAACCAACCGTTCTTTTGTATATTTTTTATATAATCTTTGAAATGCAAGAGAAAGGCCATAATGTATTATTCCAGCACAGGTGCAATTTAGATTTTGGAAACTAGATGGCAGCAGTGTATGTGCAAAGTTTTAGAATGATCCAATGAACCATTGTATTTCTGTTCAAAATGTTGTATCAAGACTGCCCAAATGTGCCTAATTTGTTTATTAATAACTCTTCATGTTCAAAATTGTGCACTCTCCTCAAACGATAGCATTGTATCTTTCACTGTAATAGCTACTGTAAATTGGACAGTGCCGTTACATTAACAAGAATTTAAGCTTTCTGCCAATATCAGATATGTCTATGTCCTGGGAAATGTTCTTGTTACTTACAACCACATGAATCGCATTAGCCTACGTTAGCTCAACCTTCCCGTAGAAGGGACACCGATCCTGAAATTAATATTTGAACCTCATTGTTGTTTGAGGTTAAGTAATGACCAAACCAATACACGGTCCCAGGATTGATGTTGGGAAGGTTATTGGCTAGTGAGTTCTGAGCCTTTGAGCAGTGAGGTCAACAGTAAGCACACACACTGCGTTCTGCTTTTACTGGCCACTGGCTTTGAAAAGTATTTGTGACTAGGGGTTTTTCTAGGTATTACATTTCTATGTTGGTGTGTGCGTGTATGGTTCCCAATTAGAGGCAGCTGAATATCATTACCTCTAATTGGGGATCATACTTAGTGTGTCCTTTTCCCCACCTGCTAGGTGGGATATTATTTTGTATGAGTCCCTATGTGTGCTACGTATTTCACGATCGTTATATCTTTGTTGGAAGTTTCACTATCATTAAAATGTGGAACTCTACTCACGCTGCGCCTTGGTCCAATTATTTATACGACAGTCGTGACAGTATTTTTATCATCACTGCTTTTTCTCCGCTGACCAACCCAAACATCAATCATAGTTTAACAATAATCTAAGCTGTGTGTCTCTGGGTTAAATTGAACTCTGGCTATTTGTTTGTGTAGGTCTTGTACATACAGATGAACAGTAGGATCTTAATTTGATCACACTTTCTGTTGTTGAGAATTTTCTTGCACAGCAGGAAATGCAAACGTGTAGGATATTTGAGTTTTAAAAAGGCTTCTAAAGTCTATGATTTCCACTTTGAAATTTCAGACTTGATTTGCCCTAATGAAAAATGTAACACCTATAAAAATGTCCATTCATTATAATCTACATAATAATAATTCACATTTCCTATTGCTGCAGGACAATTTCCTGCCATAGAAAACTTGCTCAAATTAAGATCCTACATCTGTACAGTTCTCTGTCTCGGACCAAGATTTATACAAAACCGGATGAATGGGGGGACAGACGGATGGACAGAAAAGGACAAGGACAAACTAGGACAATATGAGACTGATGTGGTGATTAGAACATTCTCTCATAATATTTCACATTTCCTGTTGCTGCAGGACTATTTCCTGCCATAGCAAACTGGCTCAAATTAAGATCCTACATAAGTAGGCTACAGAGACTATTTTTCCGTATGCTCTTCTATGCTATGGTTTAACAATATCTACCTGCTATATTTCTATTTGCTCATATGAGATCACATTGTATTGGTGGCTAAACATAAGGAATGCTGGGTGCAGACACCATCATTATCATACATTAACAGTGTTGAAGAGCACAGTGAGATTGAGTTATCCTTCCAGAACTGCCAATATTTGATGACCTTTTGTTCCTGAGTGGGCAAATTCAGGATTTTGATGAGAAGGTTTTGTTCTAGGAAGGGTATTATTGTTCTCAATCCCACATCAATCCACCACATACTGCTTTTCGGAAAATATGTTTTCTGTTTCGTCAACCTGTTTCTGTGTTTCAACCAGCTATTTTTGTCAGTTGGTGTTGAAAGATGCCACTTGAATGATTGGGGAGAACTTGTTTTGATTTTGTGATTTATTTTCACCCCAGGAGTGTCCACTTTTACTTTGCCAACAGAAGGGGACATGATTGTCCTGTGATGCAATACTAACAACCTCCTGGGACTATCTGTCCTCCCACCTTCTAGGGGTCAGCTCTTCTCTTATGGTCCATGGATTTAGGGGCAGTGGATGGATACTGTTCTATCCCCTCCCTGCTGTGCACTCCAGCTCCACCATCTCACCATCTCCCTCCACATCCCCTGGGCTAGACTCAGGCCAAACTAAAGTTCAGAGAGGTTCAGAAGATGTGGTCCAGGACTAAAATAAGAGCCAGAGGGCATGCTGTGTTCTGGCTGTTTCACACGGTCTAGTCTGGCCTGGTTTGAGATGTTCTGTAGAGCTGGCTGCTCTGGAAGTGCAAATGCTGGCAATTAGAAATGACAGTGAACACACTTGCCGTGGAAATTCTTCACAGGACACTCAAAGTCAACCTTAAAGGAATTATTGTTTATTAACAGCAAGCTGAAGAGGTCACAGTCAACCTTAGATGCATAAAATACCGGTCTGAAGTGAGCTCCACTGGGGCAGTCCCGTTAGTTCTCTTATATGCTGCTTACACAAACAAGTTATATTTGCATGGCTCATAGGGTTGGTTCCTGCATGTGTTTGGCACCGTTTCATATCTTAACTTATAGAACATATTCAGGGCGTTCTGCCAGATGGTCCTACAGTGGCATGCGAAGGTATTCACCCCCCTTGGCATTTTTCCTATTTTGTTGCCTTACAACCTGGAATTGAAATAGATATTTGGGGGATTTGTATAATTTGATTTACACAACATGCCTACCACTTTGAAGATACAAAATATTATTTCTTGTGAAACAGACACAAAATAAGGCAAAAAAACTGAACTTGAGCGTGCATAAATATTCACCCAACCAAAGTCAATACTTTGAAGAGCCACATTTTGCCGCAATTCCTTGATTGAATGATTGGCACATCATTTTGCCCATTCTTCAAGGCAAAACTGCTCCAGCTCCTTCAAATTGGATGGGTTCCACTGGTATACAGCAATCTTTAAGTCATACCACATATTATAAATTTGATTGAGGTCTGGGCTTTGACTAGACCTTTGACTAATTTCCCTGTATTTAGCGCCATCCATCATTCCTTCAATTCTGACCAGTTTCTCAGTCTCTGCCGATGAAAAACATCCCCACAGCATGATTCTGGGGATGGTGTTCTCGGGGTGATGAGAGGTGTTGCGTTTGAGCCAGACACAGCGTTTTCCTTGATGGCCAAAAAGCTACATTTTTTGTCTCTTCTGAGCAGAGTATCTTCTTCCATATGTTTTGAGTCTCCCACATGCCGTTAACCTCTCTAGGGTAGGGGGCAGTATTTTCACATCCGGATAAAAAACTTACCCGATTTATTCTGGTTATTACTACTGCCCAGAAACTAGAATATGCATATAATGTTTGATTTGGATAGTAAACACCCTAAAGTTTCTAAAACTGTTTGAATGGTGTCTGTGAGTATAACATAACTCATATGGCAGGCCAAAACCTGAGAAGATTCTGTACAGGAAGTGCCCTCTCTGACCATTTCTTGGCCTTCTATACCCTCTTTATTGAAAACAGAGGATCTCTGCTGTAACGTGACATTTTTTAAGGCTCCCATGGGCTCTCAGAAGGCGCCAGAATGTTGAATGATGACTCTACAGACCCTGGCTGAAAAACAGTAGCGCATTTGGATAGTGGTCGATCTGAGAACAATGAGACGGGTGCGCGCATGCACGTGAAGAGTCCATTTTACATGTTCAGTCTTTGAACAAAAAAGACGTCTCCCGGTCGGAATATTATTGCTATTTTACAAGAAAATCGCATAAAAATGTATTTTAAACAGCGTTTGACATGCTTCGAAGTACGGTAATGGAATATTTTGAATTTTTTTGTCACGACATGAGTCCGCGCGTCACCGTTCGATAGTGTCTTGAACGCAAGAACAAAACAGAGGATATTTGAACATAACTATGGATTATTTTGAACCAAAACAACATTTGTGGATGAAGTAGAAGTCCTGGGAGTGCATTCTGACGAAGAACAGCAAAGGTAATCCAATTTTTCTTATAGTAATTCTGAGTTTAGTGAACGCCAAACTTGGTGGGTGTCAAATTAGCTAGCCCGTGATGGCGAGCTATCTACTCAGAATATTGCAAAATGTGCTTTCACTGAAAAGTTATTTTAAAATCTGACACCGTGATTGCATAAAGGACTTCTGTATCTATAATTCTTAAAATAATTGGTATGTTTTTTGTGAACGTTTATCGTGAGTAATTTAGTAAATTCACCGGAAGTTTTTGGTATGTTTGCTAGTTCTGGACGTCACATGCTAATGTAAAAAGCTGGTTTTTGATATAAATATGAACTTGATTGAACAAAACATGCATGTATTGCATAACATAATGTCCTAGGAGTGTCATCTGATGAAGATCATCAAAGGTTAGTGCTGCATTTAGCTGTGGTTTTGGATTTTGTGACATTATATGCTAGCTTGAAAAATGGGTGTGTGATTATTTCTGGCTGGGTACTCTCCTGACATAATCTAATGTTTTGCTTTCGTTGTAAAGCCTTTTTGAAATCGGACAATGTGGTTAGATTAACGAGAGTCTTGTCTTTAAAATGGTGTAAAATAGTCATATGTTTGAGAAATTGAAGTAATAGCATTTCTAAGGTATTTGAATATCGCGCCACTCGATTCCACTGGCTGTTGACTAGGTGGGCCGATTTCGTCCCACATACCCTAGAGAGGTTTTAAGGCAAACACCAAACGTGTTTGCTTATTTTTTACTTAAGCAATGTTTTTTTTTTCTGGCCACTCTTCCGTAAAGCCCAGCTCTTGTGGAGTGTATGGCTTAAAGTGATCCTATGGACAGATAATCCAATCTCGTTGCAGCTGCTTCAGGGTTATATTTGGTCTCTTTGTTGCCTCTGATTAATGCCCTCCTTGTGCCTGGTCTGTGAGTTTTGGTTTGAGGCCCTCTCTTGGCAGGTTTGTTGTGTTGCCGTATTCTTTAATTTTTTTAATAATGTATTTAATGGTGCTCTGTGGGATGTTCAAAGTTTTGGATCTTTTTTTTATAACCCAACCTTGATCTGTACTTCTCCACAACTTTGTCCCTGACCTGTTTGGAGAGGTCCTTGTTCTTCATGGTGCCGCTTGCTTGGTGGTTCCCCTTGCTTAGTGGTGTTGCAGACTCTGGGGCCTTTCAGAACAGGTGTGTATATATACTGAGATCATGTGACATTTAGATTGCACACAGGTGGACTTTATTTAGCTTATTGTGTGACTTCTGAAGGTAATTGGTTGCACCAGATCTTATTTAGGGGCTTCATAGCGAAGGGGGTGAATACATATGGACGTACCACTTTTTGTTTTAAAATTTTAAACATATTTTTTTCATTTCACTTCACCAATTTGGACTATTTTATGTATGTCCATTTCATGAAATCCAAATAAAAATCTATTTAACCTCTTACATCTAGACGTTCTGCTAGCGTAACACCACTCCAAAATCCAATGATTGGGCGTGAAGCGAAATACAAACTCCTCGAAAATCCGAAAACTTCAATTTTTCAAACATATGACTATTTTACACCATTTTAAAGACAAGACTCTCCTTTATCTAACCACACTGTCCGATTTCAAAAAGGCTTTACAACGAAAGCAAAACATTAGATTATGTCAGCAGAGTACCCAGCCAGAAATAATCAGACACCCATTTTTCAAGCTAGCATATAATGTCACAAAAACCAAAACCACAGCTAAATGCAGCACTAACCTTTGATGATCAATTGAAGTTCATATTTATGAACCTTTTATGAACCTTTGAAGTACATATTTATATCAAAAAACAGCTTTTTACATTAGCATGTGACGTTCAGAACTAGCATTCCCACCGAACACTTCCGGTGAATTTACTAAATTACTCACGATAAACGTTCACAAAAAACATAACTATTATTTTAAGAATTATAGATACAGAACTCCTTTATGCAATCGCGGTGAAAACAAAAATGACCTTTTTGGCCTTAAATTTAAAGTTAGGGTTAGGTATAATGTTAGCAGTGTGGTTAACGTTAGGGTTAAGGTTAGGTTTAAAATCCCACATCAATCCAACATATCAGATTTTAATACTTTACTTTTACTACACTGCAGAGCTGCCTCAAGTACATGCGTCATCCCAATAAATGCCAACCTGCACCCACTCTGACACAAGGACTCAGCTCCTGGCCTATTTAAAACTCTGTTTCCATCATACAGGGAGCTCCTGTTGCATAGAGGTGGATGGAAAAGCATGATCTTCTGTCTCCACAAGGCTGAAGTTCATATATGACTGACGAATCACAGTAAAATACAACAACAGTCCTGACATGAACTGCAGCAAGCCTTCAGGAATAATGTTTTTTTGGTCTGTACCTGTCAATTATTATTTTTTGTTTCCTGAATTAAGGATTGTAGTAGATTTACAGTATTTTTTTAAATTTACTCCCAGACTGAAACAGGTTTTTGGAATGAGCTGACTGCATTGCCACAGGCGAGTCTTTACGTGTGTGCATTCACAATCTGGCATGCGTGTGTGTTTGTGCGTGTGCATGCATTTGTTAATTCCTGTTTTGTGTGTGTTCCATTGCCTTCTGGATTTGCCCACCCTCCTGAAGGTCAACCTGCCCTGCAGTCATATCAACGTGCTGAAGAGTCTCCTGCAATGAGAGTGAAAGACCAGGTCCTTGTCTTTATGTGCTCTTCTACACGATCATTGTGGGCTGGAGTCTGGACCCCAGGGACACATACACACACACACACACTGCATTTCATAGTTTCATTCCTCTAAACAACCTGCTATGTTCTCTTCTACATGCAGTTAAGACTCATAGCTGTGCGTGCTTGTGCATGCATTTGTATCCTATATGTGTCTTGGTGTGTGTGTCGGTGTGTTTGCAGTGTTTTGAGAAGGATTTATCCCCATTTAGATAAATGCCCTTGACTATCCTTTGCTTTGATGTTCTTTGATGTTTGTCTTTACCCAACTCCCACTCTATACTAATTCTGAATCTCTATCTGACAGCCTGTAGCCATGCATTAAGCCCCTACAAGGTCAGGTCTGTAATACATCAGTTTATCCCTTTATCCATGTGATATCAGAGACTAGAGTGATGTTTGCCTTGCAACCCACGCTATCTACCCACTCCAATGTGCACTGACGTTCCCATAACATATCAATCATTTCTTAGGTTCCTAATCCAGCAAGGGTAAATTATTCCTAGGGCCAATAGTTTTTGCAGACCATGTGACCTGATTAGGAGAAGCCCTGGGTCTCTATAGGCCATCTATACATGACATGATGTTTCCATATTAGATCACATGGTCAGGAAAGTCCCCTGGCCCTAGACACGCCAAATCAGTCTTGAGTTAGTTATGTGCAGTCAATGCAGTTCAGACATATACATTATTTAACCCTTGTGTGGTGTTCATGTTTTTGTTATTCACCCAATCTTCGCAGGTCTGATGGACCCACAACATTATTGTTTTTTTAAAACAATACAGCCATAACAATTTACATACAAATACTTAATACTTCAACTCTATCAATTGCAAGCAAATAGACAGCATACATGGTTAATATTTGCTAATTACCTCTGCTAGATCACTTTTATCAAGAAAAGCACTATTCGTTTTTGTTAACATATCAATTATAATCAAGACATGGAATAAATTGTGTTTATCTTGAACAAATATAAATGAAACAAGGTTTTTATCACTATTGATGTTTATTGCTTTGAACTGAACAAATTGGAAGGACAAATTTTACGTACAGCATTTTATGGAAATGAAAATGAGCCCCATTGAACAGAAATTAAGGCCTGTCTACCCACCACATGAGGGACAGAGTTTTACTTTGTGTGTGTTGTAAATGTATTTCTTGCACTTGATGCATGTGTACTGTGTCTTCCTGTCCTTCTTGGGCCCACACACATCGCAGCGTTTCTTCTTGTTGCTACGACTGCAATCTAGAATGATGAAAATAATTTTACTAACATCTCACTGTCACTCACATACAGTTACAGCAGGCCAAGGTAGGAGTTAGACACACACACACACACACATGCAACAACATCACTCACTTACTTCCAGTATTGGAGTTGTTGGTTGTGTGGGTCGGGCGGATGGGGCACCAGCATCCTCCTCCTGAATCCTCCTCACGATGGCTGCAGAAGCCGGGGTCCTTGGGATATGTTGCCGCCTCTGGATTTGAAGTCTTACCAATGCCTTGACCAGCTCTCCGAGAAAGAGCCGTCTCCTCTGGAGCTTCCCTCTGTTTCAATCTGGGTTCAACGCCATCCAGATGACAAACGCGTTGGACGCCGAGATGTTCAAGATGTTGAAGAATATAACAAGTGGGCAGCATAGGGTTCTTTTTCACCAGCTTGTCTAAATTGTCCACCTCTCCTTTTGTGGCATTGTAATCCATTATGATTTATGTTTGTTTATATTCCTGTCCACAGATTCTCCCCATCTGCATCCCTTGGTTCTTCTCTGTGGCTCCTCCACCTGGCTTCCCCGTATACACTTGCAAGTCCCACGCATATGATGAAGCAGCATCACAGGTGGCACTGATCTTAATTCCATATTTTGCAGGTTTAGACGATATGTAGTGCCTGAACGGGCACCGGCCCCTAAATTGCATAAGCTGCTCATCAACAGTAACGTTTGGCCCAGGGTTGTAAAACAATGTAAGGGGTGCGTACTGGTGGCAGAGAAGTCAGGCGCAGGAGAGCAAAAAAACTGTGTTTACAACGGAGCAGTTTAATAATAAAAACCACCGGAATCAGAACAAACAATCAATGGGTACAAAACCCGTCGCACACCAGATAAACATGCACAAGCACTTACAATAAACAATTCCGGACAAGGACATGGGGCGGGGGGGGGGGGGGGGGGACACAGAGGGTTAAATATACAACATGTAATGAGGGAATTGAAACCAGGTGTGTGGGAAGACAAGACAAAACAAATGGAAAATGAAAAGTAGATCAATGATGGCTAGAAGACTGGCACCACCGAACGCCGCCCGAACAAGGAGAGGAACCGACTTCGGCGGAAGTCGTGATAAACAAGCAGATAATCCTGGAAATAATGTGGAAGTTTTCCTGAGACATTGTTGCACAGAAAAGTTCTCTGCCAGTTTCTGCATCTCACAGGGATTCTGTGGATTCCCCATTGGATCTGAAAACACCATCAAGGAAAAGAACCCCAAAGTATGCATGTAAATTATTTTGGTCCATCTCCTTCCATCTCTCTCCAGAAACACGCCTTCCCTCCAAATTAGTGCAGTCCAGAATGATTTTTCTGGATGGTGTCTGGGTTGAACAGTTCAAAAGAAGACTTTATGTCCTGCACATGAGTAACTGCCATCTGCATCGGACCTGGTTGCATCCTTATCACATTGGCAGCCATGCGGGGTGGCTCATTCCTTGAGCAAGAAGACCATTCAATTCCATAATTCTTTGATATCCATATTTCTCCTCCTGCAGGCTGCTGATGAGCTGGTTGCTGACGGGCTGGTCCTGGGGGAGGCTGCTGACGGCTGGTCCTGGGGCTGGCTGAGGGTCAATCTCATCCTCTTCTTCCAACTCACTGTCAGACTCCGAATGGACAGACATGATCCTCATATTTGGAAAATTCTTAATCTTCCAAAGTGGAATATGCTCCTTCCGCACTAGCTTCTTTCTCTGCAAAAATTATTTGTAAGGCCCTCTGAGCATAGATTATTTTTGCCATACTGATTGATTGTAGTAAGGAGCCACACATGCAAAGCTATTTATTTGTTGTGTCCCTCCCCTAATTTGCACCTGGCTGGGGTAGAGTGTGGGAAAATACACTGCTCAAAAAATAAAGGGAACACTTAAACAACACATCCTAGATCTGAATGAAAGAAATAATCTTATTAAATACTTTTTTCTTTACATAGTTGAATGTGCTGACAACAAAATCACACAAAAATAATCAATGGAAATCCAATTTATCAACCCATGGAGGTCTGGATTTGGAGTCACACTCAAAATTAAAGTGGAAAACCACACTAAAGGCTGATCCAACTTTGATGTAATGTCCTTAAAACAAGTCAAAATGAGGCTCAGTAGTGTGTGTGGCCTCCACGTGCCTGTATGACCTCCCTACAACGCCTGGGCATGCTCCTGATGAGGTGGCGGTTGGTCTCCTGAGGGATCTCCTCCCAGACCTGGACTAAAGCATCCGCCAACTCCTGGACAGTCTGTGGTGCAACGTGGCGTTGGTGGATGGAGCGAGACATGATGTCCCAGATGTGCTCAATTGGATTCAGGTCTGGGGAACGGGCGGGCCAGTCCATAGCATCAATGCCTTCCTCTTGCAGGAACTGCTGACACACTCCAGCCACATGAGGTCTAGCATTGTCTTGCATTAGGAGGAACCCAGGGACATCCGCACCAGCATATGGTCTCACAAGGGGTCTGAGCATCTCATCTCGGTACCTAATGGCAGTCAGGCTACCTCTGGCGAGCACTGCGGCCCCCCAAAGAAATGCCACCCCAAACCATGACTGACCCACCGCCAAACCGGTCATGCTGGAGGATGTTGCAGGCAGCAGAATATTCTCCACGACGTCTCCAGACTCTGTCACGTCTGTCACGTGCTCAGTGTGAACCTGCTTTCATCTGTGAAGAGCACAGGGCGCCAGTGGCAAATTTGCCAATCTTGGTGTTCTCTGGCAAATGCCAAACGTCCTGCACGGTGTTGGGCTGTAAGCACAACCCCCACCTGTGGACGTCGGGCCCTCATACCACCCTCATGGAGTCTGTTTCTGACCATTTGAGCAGACACATGCACATTTGTGGCCTGCTGGAGGTCATTTTGCAGGGCTCTGGCAGTGCTCCTCCTGCTCCTCCTTGCACAAAGGCAGAGGTAGCGGTCCTGCTGCTGGGTTGTTGCCCTCCTACGGCCTCCTCCACGTCTCCTGATGTACTGGCCTGTCTCCTGGTAGCGCCTCCATGCTCTCGACACTACGCTGACAGACACAGCAAACCTTCTTGTCACAGCTCGCATTGATGTGCCATCCTGGATGAGCTGCACTACCTGAGCCACTTGTGTAGGTTGTAGACTCCGTCTCATGCTACCACTAGAGTGAAAGCACCGCCAGCATTCAAAAGTGACCAAAACATCAGCCAGGAAGCATAGGAACTGAGAAGTGGTCTGTGGTCTCCACCTGCAGAACCACTCCTTTATTGGGGGTGTCTTGCTTATTGCCTATAATTTCCACCTGTTGTCTATTCCATTTGCACAACAGCATGTGAAATGTATTGTCAATCAGTGTTGCTTCCTAAGTGGACAGTTTGATTTCACAGAAGTGTGATTGACTTGGAGTTACATTGTGTTGTTTAAGTGTTCCCTTTATTTTTTTGAGCAGTATATTTTATTTTTATTTTTTATTTTTTACAATGTATCGAAATAATGTATTGTAATAAAATTGTGCAGGTTCCTGCAAGACATTGTGTAATTTCACACACTTCAAAGGGTAAAGAGTGTGAGAAAAGCAGGAGACAGGCAGGCAGACAGGCAGGAAGACAGACAGGCAGGAAGAGAGAGTGAAGGCACACAGCGAACAACATTTTAAACATTTTACTTGTTTTCACCTACACACAGACACACTTTCCCAAACTTTTATTAACCACGGATTCAGTGGACCCGAACACCACATATGTAATATAAATGTGTATGGGGTTCACAGTGTGCACTCCATGAAAATGTGTTCTTTCACATGTTCTTCACAGAAAATGAGCCAAGGCCAATGAGTCTCCGGTTAATTTTTATTTTAGTAAACATTGAAAATGGGTCTCACAGACCCAAATACCACACAAGGGTTAACATCTGTTGCGACAAAGAGCCCACGAGGGGGATGGAGTGGGTCATGGAGAAACAGAGATCTCTTAGTAACCACATTCCAGGCCAAGAATTACAGATCTGTATTTGACGGCACCCCTTTCCAGTCAATCACAAGACAAGTCAACTGCTCCCCCTTTATGACTCTGAATGGCCTGAGGAGGTCAAAAAAAATTGAATCATGTAGTTTTCCCTCCCCCCACTTTGTAACAAAGAGAAAATAGTGCCAAGAGCGCAAAAGTACATTTAAACACATTTCTTATCAATGTATTAAACTTTTGGACTCATGACATGATGTGTGTTTTGTCCTATATTTATATATTTTTTTATTTTTTATTTTTTATCCCAGCCCCTGTCCCTGCAGGTTGGCCTTTTGCCTTTATGTAGGCCATCATTGTAAATAAGAATTTGTTCTCAACTGACTTGCCTAGTTAAATACATTTAAAAAAATCTAAATAAATAAATAACATGTTGACGACCATACAGAAGGAGAATTTAGTAAATTGACTTTTGATTAAGATTGTTGTTAATTGTGTAACGGTTAATGATAACTACTGATATAATTAATTCAATGGGTCTCTCTATACCAAAACACTTAATGGTGCGCTCCCTTAGATTACTTTACCAAATCAATTACATAAATTGGATCAATGAATTATTCCAGTAACTAATCAGTAAATGATCCTGAATAAAGGTAAAGTCACATCAAGGTCTTTGCAACACATACAGCCACTAATGAATGAATCCTCTAAATGGACATCAGAACCAATTCAATCAATCACTCCTCCTTCCGTGTCTAACTGGCTACCGGTATTTGACTTTTTAAGATGGAGGAAAAAAACTGCATCAGCGATAACAAAATCATTTCCATCCGCTCCCGCCCGGTGATATATGGGACCCAAACACAAGACTTATCCATCATGATACAACTTCCAGCTCTTCGCCGTCATTACATTGTCCTGAAACCACTGTGTTCCCACATTTTCTCAATTGGATTTGGCTTGTATTCCATTTCCTAAAATGGGCAAGAGAGCATTGATAGATCACCCCATTATAATAGATGGCTGGGAGGAGAGGATTGTAAGAGGGGAGGGGAGCATATGTGGACCTCTTCCTGTATGATGTCATGCCATTCAATTGAGAGAGATTAGTAACATTGTAACATTAGTAACAGTGTTTGCATTCTGCTCTGTTCCATGTTTCAGATTTGGGTACAGGAAAGGAATACATTTTCTGGGTTGTCATGGTTATATCACTGATAGGGCATGCCAGGTAAAGCACTATATGGCTTCAAATACTGTAAATCCAAGTAAGTTCATAAGTGATAATATAAACCGGGTTTTTGGCTGATTGCCTGAAACAGCATTCCAGCTGTATATGAGACAATATAGCATGAGTATGATGCAAAAATACTTTCTTTTTTTTCTTCTAGAATTTGAAGAATCACTACGCTACCACTGCACATGACCAAAGAAAAGCAACAAGGTTTTTATTAAATACATTGCTTCTAGCAGTTTACCGTGTGTATCAAGAATTGTCCACCACCCAAAGGACATCCAGCAAACTTGACACAACTGTGGGATGCATTAGAGTCATCATGGGCCAGCATCCCTGTGGACCATTTTCAACACCTTGAGTCCATGCCCCAACGAATTGAGGCTGCTATGAGCGCAAGGGGATGTGCAACTCAATATTAGGAAGATATTCCTAATGTTTAGTATACTCAGTGTAATTATCAACCAGATTTTTGTCTGGACTATTTCCTCCGGTGGAAGGATGAAATGGTCTGAATTTACTATCAAAATAACAGTTTTAATGAAAATCTGTCACTCATTGTTTTAATATGATGGTAATGCCTAAGAATGGCCCTTAGCCGTGGAATATTGGCCATATACCACAAACCCCCATGGTGCCTTATTTCTTAATTATAGACTGTAATATGCATCTAAACGTTCATACTATCTGTAAGGAAATGTGTGATGTCTATGACCCTACTCATGCCGCTAGATGCATAACTTCCCATTTAAGGTCAAAGGTCAGGCTGGCTTAATAAGCCATCAAGATGAGTCGTGACTGGCAGGAATAGTAGGGATATCCTAGTGGTCTCCATAGGGACATGCATGTGATAAGGGTTTCTATAACTCCAGGATGAATTCTTGAGCTAAGAGATCTTCACTGGAATTCTAGGAAACAGAGATATTGTATGTATACAAAGCGCACACTCAGTCACCAATAAGTTCCCCTTTTGTAGAGTTTGATTGCATCACCTACAGGCAAGAAGAGGAGTTTCCTAATGTGAACATTTTTCAATGTTCCTCTTATATTTTATCAGTCAAATAAACATTTAAGTAGGGAGCATTTTGGAAAGCATGGTAATTAAGAAGTCACCAGACAGACTGGGTTTGTTCATTGGCGTAGTTTCTATAGTTTCTGTATTTTCTCACCCATTTCTTTTTGTAATCTGTTTCTAAATGAGATTCTCCGGTACTTTTGTATATTTTTAGCAGTAGTTCTGGAAGTAGCACTCATGATCAATCAATCATAGAAACCTAGAGGGGAAGAAACCTAGAGGAACCAGTGTCTGAGGGGTGGCCAGTCCTCTTCTGGCTGTGCCAGTGGAAATTATACGAGTTCATGGTCCTTAAGGCAAGATCAATTTTCAAGATGTTCAAACGTTCATAGATGTACAGGAGGATCTGTTGAACAGGTAGGGGTTCCGTAGTCACGAGGCAGAACAGCAGAAACTGGATCAGCAGCATGGCAAGGTGGAATGAGGACGGGGACGTCAGTGACTCAACCCACTCAAATCGCGTATAGCAAAAAAAAAGGCCTGCCAAGAGGTGATGCACCCCTCCTAAGGATGGCATGAGAGAGTGCTATCAAGCCAGTTACTCAGCCCCCGTAACAGGGTCAGAGGCAGAGAATCCCAGTGGAAAGAGGGGAGCTGGCCAGGCAGAAACAGCAAGTGTGGTTCGTCATGCCAGTGCCTTGCCGTTCACCTTCGCACCACTGGGCCAGACTACACTCAATCATAGGACCTAATGAAGATAAGAGTTAAAGGTTGAGATCGAGTCTATGTCTCTCCCGTGGATCGGCAGACCATGGCATAAAAATCTAGCTCTTTTGTATACTCAGTGAATATATGTCAGCGTTAACATTGACCATAAAAACAACAACAATAAAAAGATATATACATGAAAGAAATGATAGTAAAAAAAATCTATACTGTACACAAATTGGAGTAGTTGGAATGACGGCTAGGGTAAACGTTGTCCTTTAACGCAATATTATTTTGCCTATAGATTCGACAGTAAGATAATTTGTTTCTAAACTTGATTACAAATAGGCCTAGTGGGTGTGTGTGTGTGTGTGTGTGTGTGTGTGTGTGTGTGTGTGTGTGTGTGTGTGTGTGTGTGTGTGTGTGTGTGTGTGTGTGTGTGTGTGTGTGTGAGCACTACAAATACTGGACTAGCACATTTTATGAAAGTATTCTTACAGTGCCTTCAGAAAGTATTGATACCCCTTGACGTATTCCACATTTTGTTGTGTTATGGCCTTCATTCAAAATTGATTAAATATTTTTTTTTCTCTCACCCATCTACACGCAATACCCCATAATGTCAAAGTAAAAACATGTTTTGAGAATTGTTTGGAAATTTATTGAAAATGAAATATAGTAATATCTCATTTTCATAAGATTTCACACACCTGAGTCAATACTTTGTAGAAGCACCTTTGGAAGCGATTACAGTGAGTCTTTCTGGGTAAGTCTAAGAGCTTTCCACATTTGTATTGTGCATCATTTTCCCATTATTCTTTTCTAAATTCTAGGATTTTGCCTGTGCTTAGATCCATTCAATTTTTTTTATCCTGACAAACTCCCCAGTCCTTAACGATTGCAAGCATACCCATAACATGATGCAGCCATGGTACTCAGTAATGTGTGGTATTGGATTTGCCCAAAACATAACACTTTGTGTTCAGGACAAAAATGTGCCACATTTTTTGCAGTATTACTTTAGTGCCTTGTTGCAAACAGGATGCATGTTTAGGAATATTTGTATTCTGTATTCTGTTCAAGCTTCCCGAAAGGTAAAAATCTGTCGTTCTGCCCCTGAACAAGGCAGTTAACCCCTGTTCCTAGGCTGTCATTGAAAATAAGAATTTGTTCTTAACTGACTTGCCTAGTTAAGTAAATTAAAAATGTTAAAAATTGACAGGCGTCCAATTTCAAAGTCAATCTTGAGCAATCCTCACCAGACAGTGTGCTGGCATCAGTGTGTGTGTGTGTGTGTGTGTGTGAGCAGGGTTAGGAGTAATTTATTTTAAAAAATCTGTAACTGTAATCAGTAACGTAACCAGCTAAAATATTGTAACCAAATTACAGATACTTTGAAAAACTAGATGATTACTTCATGGATTACTTTTCAATTCAGAATGGGTTTTTGCACCTCAGCGGTCTAAGGCGCAGCGGTCTAAGGTCACCTCAGCGGTTTGTAGCGCAGCGGTCTAAGGCACTGCATCGCAGTACTCGAGGCGGCACTACAGATCAGGGTTCGATCCCAGGCTGTGTCACAACCCGCTGTGACCGGGAGTCCCATAGGGCGGTGCACAATTAGCCCAGCATCGTCCGGGTTAGTGGAAGGTTTGGCCAGGGGAGCTTTACTTGGCTTATTGCACTCTAGAGACTTCTTGTGGCGGGCTGGGTGCCTGTCGGGCTGGGTGCCTGTCGTCAGTTGAATGGTGTTTCCTCCGACACGTTGGTGCAGCTAGCTTCCGGGTTAAGTGGGCAGATGTTGAAAGAGCTGTTTGGCGGGCAGACGGATGACTTGACCTTCGCCTCTCCCGATCCTTTTGGGGAGTTGCAGCGATGAGACAATATTGAAAAAACATGGATTTTGCGCATTATAACAATGTTATGTTTTCAGCATTGAAAAAAGGCGCAAATTTAACATTTTTCCAACTGAGCAAGTCTGACCGAATGTCAGAGACCATTTTTTTATTCTTCTAATGCCTCTAATGCCTTCTAAGAAGTTAAGGGGAAAGTAATCCAAAAGCATCTGAAAGGGATCCGATTAAGTTACTGAGTTGAAGTTACTAAGTTTAGGTTTACATTACTGATTAAAACTTTGGACAGGTAACTAGTAACCGTAACGGATTACAATTAGAATGTAACCTACCCAACCCTGTGTACATTAGTGTGTGAGCATATGTGTGTGTGTCTGTGTGTTAGTGTGTCTGATGTCTTCTTTTGTTGCGATTGATTACTTTATTTGTCCTCTCCTCTCCTTTGAATCCGTGTCCATTAACCCACACTGGCCTCTGGCTGTTTACATCACAGTTGGCCTACATCACAAACACAGTGTGACTGAACAAGCTCTACATTGCAGGGATGACATATTCACTGGTACACGTTAATTATTAATGACCGTTTAATGACATCACTGTTACCAACAACTGTTACTGACATCACAATGACACGCGTACATCTATGAGTCATCCAACTTTGGGAAATCTCCCTCATAAGTAATGGGGTCCATCAGTCCAACATCAATACAATAATCTCTGTTGATAGGAGTGATCAGTTCCAGCCTGCCTACGATGGCTGAGGTTCTCTCACGCTGACTAACACACTGATAAAGGGTTGTTTTTCTCTCCTCCTTTCCTCTCCTCCTTTCCCCAGAGGTCATATGCATTATTAATGTGCTGACTTTCACGGAAGACTTCTTCCCTCTAACTACGTTTCCATCCAATCACGGCAGCTGTGATGGAAACGGGACATTTCAGTACAATTTTATAAATGCCGACCGACAGATCATTTGTATGTTGTACAGTGCCTTGAAAAAGTATTCATCCCCTTGGCGTTTTTTCCTATTTTGTTGCATTATAACCTGCAATTTAAATTGATTTTTATTTGAATGTCATGTAATGGACATACACAAAATAGTCTAAATTGGTGAAGTGAAATTTTAAAAAATTACTTGTTAAAAAAAAATCTTTAAAGAAAAAATTAGAAAATTGGTGCATGTGTATGTATTCACCCCCTTCGCTACAAAGCCCCTAAATAAGATCTGGTGCAACCAATTACCTTCAAAAGTCACATAATTTGTTAAATAAAATCCAACAGTGTGCAATCTAAGTGTCACATGATCTGTCACATGATCTCAGTATATATACACCTGTTCTGAAAGGCCCCAGAGTCTACAACACAACTAAGCAAGGGGCACCACCAAGCAAGTGGCCCCATGAAGACCAAGGAGCTCTCCAAACAGGTCAGGGAAAAAGTTGTGAAGAGGTACAGATCAAGGTTGGGTTATAAAAAAATATCCGAAACTTTGAACATCCCACGGAGCACCATTAAATCCATTATTAAAAAATTGAAAGAATATGGCATCACAACAAACCAGCCAAGAGAGGGCTGCCCACCAAAACTCATGGACCAGGCAAGGAGGGCATTAATCAGAGAGGCAACAAAGAGACCAAAGATAACCCTGAAGGAGCTGCAAAGCTCCACAGCAGAGATTGAAATATCTGTCCATAGGACCACATTAAACCGTACACTCCACAGAGCTGGGCTTTACGGAAGAGTGGCCAGAAAAAAGCCATTGCTTAATTAAAACCTATTGAGGACAGACGTTCCGCTAGCGGAACCCCATTCCGCCAGCGGGACCCTCGCCAACAGCCAATGGAATTGCAGGGCGCGAAATACAAAACAACAAAAATCTCATAATTAAAACTTCTCAAACAATCAACTATTTTACACCATTTTAAAGATAAAGTTCTCGTTAATCCAACCACATTGTCCGATTTCAAAAAGGCTTTACGGCGAAAGCATAACATTAGATTACGTTAGGACATCACCTTGACAAGAAAAACCACACAGCCATTTTCCAAGCAAGAAGAGGCATCACAAAAAAACTGAAATAAAGCTCAAATTAATCACTAACCTTTGACGATCTTCTTCAGATGACACTCCCAGGACTCAATGTTACACAATACATGTATGTTTTGTTCGATAAAGTTCATATTTATATCCAAAAAACCCATTTTACATTGACGAGAGATGTTCAGAAAATGTATTGCCTCCAAACCTCCCGGTGAATGAGCACATCAATTTACAAAAATCATCATAAACGTTGATAAAATTTACAACAGTAATTGAAAGAATTATAGATACACTTCTCCTTAATGCAAACGCTGTGTCAGATTTCAAAATAGCTTAACGGCGAAAGCACATTGTTCAATATTCTGAGTACAGAGCTCAGCCATCAAAGCAATCTATACAGTTACCCACCAAGTTCTGGGGTCAACAAAACTCAGAAATAGTATTATAAATCTTCACTTACCTTTGCTGGTCTTCGTCGGAATGCACGCCCAGGACTCCCACTTCCACAAGAAATGTTAGTTTTGTTCGATAAACTCCATATTTATGTCCAAATACCTCCTTTTGTTCACACGTTCAGATCACTATCCAAAGGCAAAATGAGCGAGCTCAAAACCCTAGACGACAAGTCAAAAAGTTCCATTACCGTTCGTAGAAACATGTCAAACGATGTTTACAATCAATCCTTAGGGTCTTTTTGTCATAAATATTCGATAATATTCCAACCGGACAATAGCGTATTCATTACAGAGGAAAAAGAAGGAACGGCGCTCCTGCGTGACTGCGCAGTAAACAACTCATTGGCCTCAGGCAGTCCACTGGTTGAATGAGCTCTTATTCTCTCCCCAGTAACAGTAGAAGCATGAAACAAGGTTCTAAAGACTGTTGACATCTAGTGGAAGCCTTAGGAAGTGCAAAATCATCCGATTGTGAAAATACTGCCCCCTATCCCAAACAGGTTTTAAAGCAAAAAATAAGCAAACACCTTTGATGTTCGCCAAAAGGCATGTGGGAGATTCCCCAAACATATGAAAGAAGGTACTCTGGTCAGATGAGACTAAAATGTAGCTTTTTGGCCATCAAGGCAAACCCAACACCTCTCATCACCCCCGAGAATACCATCCCCACAGTGAAGCATGGTGGTGGAAGCATCATGCTGTGGGTATGTTTTACGTCAACAAGGACTGGGAAATTGGTCAGAATTCAAGGAATGATGGATGGTGCTAAATAAAGGGAAATTCTTGAGGGAAACCTGTTTCAGTCTTCAAGAGATTTGAGACTGGGACGGAGGTTCACCTTCCAGCAAGACAATGACCCTAAGCATACAGCTAAAGCAACACTCAAGTGGTTTAAGGGGAAACATTTAAATGTCTTGGAATGGCCTAGTCAAAGCCCAGACCTCAATCCAATTGAGGATCTGTGGTATGATTTAAAGACTGCTGTACACCAGCAGAACCCATCCAACTTGAAGGAGCTGGAGCTTGAAGAATGGGCAAAAATCCCAGTGGCTAGATGAGCCAAGCATTTAGAGACATACCCCAAGAGACTTGCAGCTGTAATTGCTGCAAAAGGTGGCTCTACAAAGTATTGGCTTTAGGGGGGTGAATAGTTATGCACTGTTTTTTGGTCTTATTTCTTGTTTGTTTCACAGTAAAAAATATTTTGCATCTTCAAAGTGGTAGGCATGTTGTGTAAATCAAATGATACAACCCCCCCAAAATATATTGTAATTCCAGGTTGTAAGGCAACAAAATAAGAAAAATGCCAAGGGGGGTGAATAATTTCGCAAGGCAATGTACATGGTGGGACCTTTTACTGTCTGTAAAATGTATTATGTGCGAAATGGAGGTGGAAACTCCTTTAAGCTCAAATATTGATATAAAAACCATCATATTGAAGTAAACTTGGAGTCACGCGATGACATGGTGTGTGGTCCTCCCACTACAACTCTGGATACCATGCAGTTTATTAAGCTACAGATTAATTAAGTGGTGAAAGTGTATGGTGATGAGCTTGATGCTGCTCTTCAATAAATATCTAGGTGATGATATCTGATGACATGATGATTGACGCTTGACTAAAACAAATATTCTGTGGCCCTCCACGGAATGTGTTTGACACCCCTGGTGTAGACTAACCTACCCGCCCAGCCTACCCTCACTGTATCTGCCAGCTGCTGATTAGAGCGCACCTGCCAAGACCAGAGTAGGCATGTTTGCTATTTAACGCAACACTTTTTGTCACAAAACTGAGATGGAAATACATTGATCTTTTGATTTTTATTCGGTACATGAAAACTTAAGAATTTCATGTGCACTACATTATCACACACAAATTTTTAGTTTGGTGGAAACATACCACTTCCAGCTTAAAACAACATGATGCAGCCTTATAATATGACTGTCTGAGAGTTATTGAGTCTGTGATCTGGCTATATGTCTAAAGAGAGCTGTAACATTGCGCTGCCTTCAATGTTATGTAACATATTCTGGCAAATTGATGACGGTATTTGCAAGGAAGGAAAGGTTTACCCAGTTGTCAGCGAGCATTCTGGGGGCAGTGCAGACAGACCATGCTTTCCACCCTATCCTGCAACTTCCGCTCTATACAGGTAAGCCGTATGATTCTGCTGGCTCTGGACTCCAGAGAAGTGCCTTGATATCCCTAGTTGATATTGGCTGCTAACATGAATGACTTTCCGCTACAAATGCAGGTGTAAAACGCAATTTATTTCTGTTTCTTCTGTTTTGAAAATGTATCTTCATTTCTGGCTGTGATGACAGGCTATATTTACACAGCGATTGTGAGTGCACATGCATGTGCGTGCATTGGCGGTTGCGAGCTTTGAACCACTTCTTTAGCAAACAGATTGCTGATTAGCTATACAAGATCGGGTGCAGCGCAAACCTCAAATTGTAAGGGGAGAAGATTGCCATAAATAAATATATAGCTCTAAAAACTGGTGATAATAACATTAAGTGTTAACTTATATATATATATATGTCCATTTTTTTATGAGTAAAAATTACCGAGGTCCAGACCTTGGTGTCCTCATATGTAGTTACGGCCTGCATCATAATTACAAAAAATGTTTCCGCTTATGTTGTTCTGTAAGTATGTTGTATCAATAACAATCTACTGAGGATCAGAAATGTTCTGTGAGTGGCCTCATTTCTTTATCCCTGCTCAGAACTGGTTATCAAATGTGGGATCTGCTTATGACCTTTGTTTTCTGTATTGGTGTGAGAACAGGAGACCTGAGATGATCTGAATAAGTGGTGTAAGTATGTGCACACACACACACACACACACACACACACACACACACACACACTTACCACCACACACACACACACACACTTACCACCACACACACACACACACACACACACACACACACACTTACCACCCCACACACACACACACACTTACCACCCCACACACACACTTACCACCCCACACACACACACACACACACACACACTTACCACCCCACACACACACACACACACACACACTTACCACCCCACACACACACTTACCACCCCCCCCACACACACACACACACACTTACCACCCCACACACACACACACACTTACCACCCCACACACACACACACACACGCACACTTACCACCCCACACAGACACACACACACACACACACTTACCACCCCCCCACCCACCCACACACACACTTACCACGCCCCACCGACACACACACACTTACCACCCCCCACCCACCCACACACACACTTACCACCCCCCGCCCACCCACACACACACTTACCACCCCCCACCCACACACACACACACACACACTTACCACCCCACCCCACACACACACACACACACACACACACACACTTACCACCCCACACACACACACACACACACACACACACACTTACCACCCCACACACACACACACTTACCACCCCACACACACACACTTACCACCCCCCACACACACACACACTTACCACCCCACACACACACACACACTTACCACCCCACACACACACACACACTTACCACCCCACACACACACACACGCACACTTACCACCCCACACACACACACACACACACACACACACACACACACACTTACCACCCCCCCACCCACCCACACACACACTTACCACGCCCCACCGACACACACACACACTTACCACCCCCCACCCACCCACACACACACTTACCACCCACCACCCACCCACACACACACTTACCACCCCCTACCCACCCACACACTTACCACCCCCCACCCACACACACACACACTTACCACCCCTCACACACGCACACTTACCACCCCCCACCCACACACACGCACACTTACCATTTACATTACATTTACATTTAAGTCATTTAGCAGACGCTCTTATCCAGAGCGACTTACAAATTGGTGCATTCACCTTAAGATATCCAGTGGAAAAACCACTTTACAATAGTGCATCTAAATCTTTTGGGGGGGGGGGGGGGGTAGAAGGATTACTTTATCCTATCCCAGGTATTCCTTAAAGAGGTGGGGTTTCAGGTGTCTCCGGAAGGTGGTGATTGACTCCGCTGTCCTGGCGTCGTGAGGGAGCTTGTTCCACCATTGGGGTGCCAGAGCAGCAAACAGTTTTGACTGGGCTGAGCGGGAGCTGTGCTTCCTCAGAGGTAGGGAGGCGAGCAGGCCAGAGGTGGATGAACGCAGTGCCCTTGTTTGGGTGTAGGGCCTGATCAGAGCCTGAAGGTACAGAGGTGCCGTTCCCCTCATAGCTCCGTAGGCAAGCACCATGGACTTGTAGCGGATGCGAGCTTCAACTGGAAGCCAGTGGAGAGAGCGGAGGAGCGGGGTGACGTGAGAGAACTTGGGAAGGTTGAACACCAGACGGGCTGCGGCGTTCTGGATGAGTTGTAGGGGTTTAATGGCACAGGCAGGGAGCCCAGCCAACAGCGAGTTGCAGTAATCCAGACGGGAGATGACAAGTGCCTGGACTAGGACCTGCGCCGCTTCCTGTGTGAGGCAGGGTCGTACTCTGCGAATGTTGTAGAGCATGAACCTACAGGATCGGGTCACCGCCTTGATTTTAGTGGAGAACGACAGGGTGTTGTCCAGGGTCACGCCAAGGTTCTTAGCACTCTGGGAGGAGGACACAAGGGAGTTGTCAACCGTGATGGCGAGATCATGGAACGGGCAGTCCTTCCCTGGGAGGAGGAGCAGCTCCGTCTTGCCGAGGTTCAGCTTGAGGTGGTGAGCCGTCATCCACACTGATATGTCTGCCAGACATGCAGAGATGCGATTCGCCACTTGGTTATCAGAAGGGGGAAAGGTGAAGATTAATTGTGTGTTGTCTGCGTAGCAATGATAGGAGAGACCATGTGAGGATATGACCGAGCCAAGTGACTTGGTGTATAGTGAGAATAGGACCCCTCACACACGTACACACGCAGGAAAACACTCTCTCTTTCACTCACTCACTCACTCACATGAGAGGACAAATAAAGTAATCAATCGCAACAAAAGAAGACATCAGGCAAAGAACGACCGAAGGGTACCAAAATAACACACACACACATACTGTAGTACACACACACACACATTGATCCAGCAGAGACATTTCCTCCAAAATTAGGAGAAGGTGAAAGACATGGCTTTTAGCCTTGACAAGTCCTTTCCCCTTGGGCTTCAGGCAGACAGACAGACAGTGATTCAGAAAGGACAGAGATAGGGATGAATAGAATATTCCCTGTTGTATTTTGGCATTATCATATTTCTATCTCTTTCTGACCTGCCAGTCTTATTCATCTCTCAGCCAACACAATACAATTCAGCACTCCTGGAGCACTTAGGGGTAAGTGCCTTGCTCAATGGCGGTAGGTAGTATACAGGGATAATGAGGCCGGAAACCCTCCGGTTGCCGGATATCTCCCTGCAGATTTCCCCACAGGCATCTCGGGGGTTCGAACCAGCAACACTCCAGTTATCGGCCCACCTCTAACCTCGAGGTTACCCTTGCCCCACAGACACACGCATGGCCGCATGCACACACACACACACACACACACACACCGGCTCAACCACCTGCTGTGTGTGTGTCTGTCACATCCAGCCATCAGACAGTCCCCAGAAGAGGAGTGAGAGACTAAAGTCTGTCGCATGCTTCCCAGTCAAAACACTTTGTGTATATTAAAAAATATATAATGGCAAAATCTTTTTTGTGATCTGCATTTTTTTTCCAGCTGCACAAGCCATTTCTCTAGGCAAGTTCAAGTTTGATAGCCGAAGTCTATTCTCCTTCATCAGTGATTGGTCAACAGTACTAATCCTAACATGAGTGGGAACTACGGATGGGTTTCTTCAATGAAGTGTTTGTTTTCATTCAACGAGAGACGACTAGTTTTGCGCACAGTTTTTCACTTGAAAAATACTGCACTAAACATTTTAGCTAGATGTCAAATTGCTCTACTACGACCTCGTTGGCAAAAACGTCAAAATTCATGACAGATTTCTTGATTTATCTTAGATTAATTCAGACTATTTTGAGGAAGTTTCTTGGCTATGTTGTTGCTATTGTGGCTCCAGAGGGATAAACAGCAGAAATATTACCGTTTTTTTTCGTTAAGGTCTTTAGGGAGTATGTGAGCACAGACGTTCACACCGCCTAGCCGAGTTCTGCTAGGAGCAAACCGAACCTATGTATGTGGATGCCTTTAATGTTAAAGTCTACTAAATACATGTGGATGGGACTAATTAGCAGTGTATATCAATAATTAGCGGTGTATATTCATAATTAGCAGTGTATATTAATAATTACCAGGGCATATTCATAATTAGCGGTGTATATTGATAATTAGCGTGGCATATTCATGAGGATGATGTTATTCCGACATCTCCCTACAACATGGCCGTGACACATGCAGTTTTTCCCAATGAGCCTATTTTCATATCTCATTTAAAACGGACAGCCCTAGGATGAATATGTCTACCTACCTTTGAGATGTGGTTACAGGATTTAGGGTATCTAATGCATATTGATTTATCTCTCTACTGAGTGTCTCTATAGGCAGAATTAACTCATTTGAGGTCATCACAACAAGATTGTTAATAATGTTTTCCCTCCTTGGGAACTATTCAGCAGTCCAACAAACCGTTTAACCCTTTGTACGCCATTAGCAACCATGAACACTCAATTATCTCTCTCCCCTTCTCTCACTCTCTCTGTCTCACTCTCTCTGTCTCACTCTCTCTGTCTCACTCTCT
The DNA here is from genome assembly GCF_901001165.1 of Salmo trutta. Taxonomy (NCBI): domain Eukaryota; kingdom Metazoa; phylum Chordata; class Actinopteri; order Salmoniformes; family Salmonidae; genus Salmo; species Salmo trutta. The sequence continues at coordinate 34,445,551 of NC_042980.1, forward strand.
CTGTCTCACTCTCTCTGTCTCACTCTTTCTGTATCTCTCTCTCCCTTTCTCCTCCCCTTCTCTCTTTATCTCTCTCTCTCTTTCCCACCACCTTTCCCTCCATCCCTGCCCCTTTCTTTCAGAGAGACATAGAAATGTTGTTGTGGACTGGATGTTTTTTGAGTGATAGGTGTCTTTGTGTTGAATAATGTCAATAGAGTGAGGGGAGGGAAAAGAGAGAGAGAGACCTTTGGAGATAACCCTGTCCCTCTTTTACCAAGGACCAGACACCTTGCTATCGCCGGAAGACTAAGACATGGACCTGTGTTATCACTGTTACCAACACCTGTTACTGACATCACAACGACATTTCAGGAGCCATAGCCAGAAGTTAACACCACACATTTATGAGTCATCCAACTTAGGGAAATCTCCCTCATAAGTAATGGTGTCCATCAGTCCAACATCAATGCAACAATCTCTGTTGATATGAGTGATCAGTTCCAGCCTGCCTACGATGGCTGAGGTTCTCTCACGCTGACTAACACACTGATAAAGGGTTGTTTTCCTCTCCTCCTTTCCTCTCCTCCTTTCCCCAGAGGTCATATGCATTATTAAAGCGCTGACTCTCTCATATAAATTATATTTTCTTCTCTATGAATGTACTTCCAGAGTTTAAACAACGTGTTGGGTAATTGAAGTTTAGAAAAACTTTAAACCATGAAGCATCATTACAATATGACAGGCTGAAAGTTAGTCGGAGTACTTATTTGTATAAGTGTGAGATAATGAAATGAGAAGCCTGCACACAACATATTACTGCTCCCCAGTGCTTTTTATTCCTGCATCATAATTACAAACAATGTTTCAGCTTATGTTGCTGGTTATTATGTTGTATCAATAATAATCTACTGAGGATCAGAAATGTTCTGAGTGGCCTCATTTCTTTATCCCTGCTCAGAACTGGTTATCAAATGTGGGATCTGCTTATGACCTTTGTTTTCTGTATTGGAGTGAGAACAGGATACCAGAGAAGCAGGAAAGGTGTGAGTGGCCTAGACGAGTCCAAATCAGGGGATACAAATTACACTGGCTGTGGTCTCTGGAGCATGCAGGTCACCTGTGATACAAGTCAGTATTTGACGTCAATCCATGTCTGAAGACGTCGGGAAAAGTCGTGGAAATTTGTCAGTAGGGGCAACATTGAACGCTGTTACCTTCAAGGAGGTTTCAGTTTTGCTAAGGTGTTGTGGATGGGCTTAAGCATCTGCCTCTGATTCCAACAGTTGCATGTTCAAATCCAGTGATAGAAAGTTGGTTTTAATATTTTGGTTTGAAGCCTATCCTAAACCTTTAAACATTACCTTAACCATTCAGAGTTAATGCCTAACCTGAATATTTCTAGTTTAATGCCTAAACTTAACCCTAACCTTAACAATTCTGAGTTAATGCCTAAACTTAATCTTAAACACTTTGGAATTTGACGTTTGAGAAACATGGATGAAAGTCTAATTCTGATGTGAGAGCTGGTAGCTCTGGAGGATTAACTACAGAAAGAAAGAGACATTGATTTTGATAAGCGGAGTAAACATTCTCTCACACACACACACACACACACACACATTGATCCAGCAGAGCAACTTCCTCCAAAGTTAGGAGAAGGTGAAAGACATGGCCTTTAGCCAGGACAAGTCCTTTCCCCTTGGGCTTCAGGCAGACAGACAGTGATTCAGAAAGGACAGAGATAGGGATGAATAGAATATTCCCTGTTGTATTTTGGCCTTATCATATTCATATCTCTTTCTGACCTGCCAGTCTTATTCATCTCTCAGCCAACACAATACAATTCTTGCTTGTATTGGTCCATTTGCACAGCTATTCTTGATTTTTGTTGTCACAGTACCCAAACTGACACAACACACACATCCCAGGCTGGAAGCAGCACAGGGGATGTGGCAAAGCAGCACCTTTGGAGCACTTATGGGTAAAATGCCTTGCACAATGGCAGTATACAGGGATAATGAAGCTAATCTGAATCAGATTTCCCAACAGGGGGTTCAAACCAGCAACCCTCTGGTTACTGGCCCGCCTCTAACCTCAAGGTTAGCGCATGCCCTGTAGACATGCGCACACACACACATACTCTCTCTCTCTGGCTCAACCACGTGCTGTGTGTGTGTGTCTGTCACATCCAGCCATCAGACAGTGTCCCCAAAGGAGAAGTTAGAGGCATCATGTTAAACCCTACTAAACACAGGTTGATGGGACTAATGGGACTAGCGCGACTAGCGGTGTATATTAATAATTAGCTGTGTTTATTAATAATTCGCAGTGTATATTAATAATTAGCTGTGTTTATTAATAATTAGCGGTGTATATTAATAATTAGCGAGGCATATTCATGAGGCTGGTGTTATTCAGACATCTCCCGTCAACATGGCCGTCAACACGGTCGTGACACGTTGGGGGGGGATCTTTAGTTAGGATGAACATGTCTACCTACCTTTGAGATGTGGTTACAGGATTTAGGGTATCTAATGCATATTGATTTATCTCTCTACTGAGTGTCTCTATAGGCAGAATTAACTCATTTGAGGTCATCACAACAAGATTGTTAATAATGTTTTCCCTCCTTGGGAACTATTCAGCAGTCCAACAAACCGTTTAACCCTTTGTACGCCATTATCAACCATGAACACTCAATTATCTCTCTCCCCTTCTCTCTCTCTGTCTCCCTCTCTCTGTCCTCTCTTTCTCTCTCTCTTTCTCCTCCCTTTCTCTCTTTATCTCTCTCTCTCTCCCACCATCTTTCCTCCTTACCTCCCACTTTCTCTGTAATGAGAAGTTTGCAGTCCACAGGGACTGTCTCTGTAATTAGAGCTAATTGGACATTCCTCATCAGCAATGGAGAGAAGAAAGGAAACAATTAGTGTGTCCATATCTCCTGTGTTACTGAAACAGATCTTTCCCCTGTCACAAGGAGCTCTTGCTTCATGGCCACACATCTAATTAACAACCCCCTGCTTAATTACTTGAGGTCAATTAAAACTTGTAGAAATGACCTAACCAACTTGACATTATTGGTAATTCAGAGGGGAAATCAAAATAGTGTCACTGTTCTTGCAGTTATTTTTTGAAGATGGCACTGAACGTCAAACTACCGATTTATCAATGCTGCCAGAGTGTGTGTGTGTGTGTGTGTGTGTGTCTGCAGGACACTATGCTACTGATACCATGCATGCATAACCTCTTTTCTAAATGTTCACACTTTTTTTGTTGGATTTGGTCACACATTAAAGCAAACACATTCCATTTTCTCTGCTCTTGCTCCAGCTGCAATAACCATTAGGGGTGACAGGTAGCCAGTACAACAACAAAACAAGTATGAAATGTATGCATTCACTACTGTAAGTCGCTCTGAATAAGAGCGTCTGCTAAATGACTAAAATGTCAAATGTAAATGTAGTGGTTAGAGCATTGGGCCAGTAACCAAAAGGTTGCTAGATCGAGTCCCTGAGCTGACAAGGTAAAAATCTGTCATTCAGCCCTGAACAAGGCAGTTAACCCACTATTCCTAGGCTGTCATTGAAAATAAGAATTTGTTCTTAACTGACTTGCCTAGTTAAATAAAAAATTGAAATGCTAAGAGAAAGCAGATGACAAGAGTAACAGAAAATGTGTAGTTTCCTTCAAAGACCTCAAACGCATGAAACCAGAGGACAGTACACTAGCTACACAATTCAACACCAGAATTTACTAAACACAATACAATATTCACTAAGTCTTGGCAGAGAGTCAAACACTCACTTATCAAGCAACACACACAAAGGATTCAATACAGGGGTTAAAACTGTAAATGCTTAAATACAAGCCCCCCCAAGAAGAGAATGAGAGCCCAGAGAGACAAATAAACACCCCTTCTCAGCTGAAAGAACAACGGTCTGAAATGAGCAGGCTGAGGAAGAAAGACAGCCCCTATCTCAGCACAGCTCAACTCATACCACTGTGCATTTGTGGTACAGAGCCATTACACTAAGACCCTGTCCCTCAGGGTGGTGATTGATATATGAACACAGACATCCATACTCCTTTATTATTGATGAGAAATGCAATTTCTCAGGGGAAATGTCTGTACATGCTATAGAAGACCTATTGTATCGACAGAGGGTCTGCACCCTCTCATGAAGAATGGATTAGTAGGAATAGATTACAACCAGGCTATTCATACTTGTCCTCCTCTTCCTCCTCACCTCCTGGCTGCTATCACTCTCTGCAGAGCACTGCCCCCTCTTGGTGGAGAGATGGTAGTGCTAGAGGTTTTAGACGCACTACAATCAGTACAGCATTATAGTCTATGCTTCCTAAAATAGATATTCCATTTCATATCTTAGATCACTATAGAATATCTGAGCACAGAACTTTCCACAATTTACACACCGATGGCCAGTCGCCAGGTGGAAAAGTCAACGGTTCTTTACGTCTGGGTGCTCTGATTTCAACGTAGTGCTCGCCAAAACATGTGTTGAAGACTTTCTTACATCTCATTCTAGTCCTTGGTTCACTCCAGACCTGATTGCCCTTGACCAGCATAAACATCCTGTGGCGTACAACATTAGCATCGAATTGCCCCCGCGATATGCAACTTTTCAGGGAAGTTAGGAACCAATATACACAGGCAGTTAGGAAAGAAAAGGCTTGATTTTTCAAGCAGAAATTTGCATCCTGTAGCACAAACTCCAAAAAGTTCTGGGACACTGTAAAGTCCATGGAGAATAAGAACACCTCCTCCCAGCTGCCCACTGCACTGAGGCTAGGAAACACTGTCACCACCGATATATCTGCGATAATTGAGAATTTCAATAAGCATTTTGCTACGGCTGGCCATGCTTTCCACCTGGCTACCCCTGCCCCGGTCAACAGCACTGCACCCCCCACAGCAACTTGCCCAAGCCCCCATTTCTCCTTCACCCAAATCCAGATGGCTGATGTTCTGAAAGAGCTGCAAAATCTGGACCCCTACAAATCGGCCGGGCTAGACAATCTGGACCCTCTCTTTATAAAAGTATTCGCCAAAATTGTTGTAACCCCTACTACAAGCCTGTTCAACCTCTCTTTTGTATCGTCTGAGATCCCCAAGGATTGGAAAGCTGCCGCGGTCATCCCCCTCTTCAAAGGGGGAGACACTCTAGACCGAAACTGCTACGACCTATATCTATCCTACCCTGCCTTTCTAAGGTCTTCGAAAGCCAAGTTAAAAAACAGATCACCGACCATTTCGAATCCCACCGTACCTTCTCCGCTATGCAATCTGGTTTCCGAGCTGGTCATGGGTGCACCTCAGCCACGCTCAAGGTCCTAAACGTCATCATAACCACCATCGATAAGAGACAATACTGTGCAGCTTTATTCATCGACCTGGCCAAGGCTTTCGACTCTGTCAATCACCACATTCTTATCGGCAGACTCAACAGCCTTGGTTTCTCAAATGACTGCCTCGCCTGGTTCACCAACTACTTCTCAGACCGAGTTCAGTGTCTCAAATCGGAGGGCCTGTTGTCCGGACCTCTGGCAATCTCTATGGGGGTGCCACATGGTTAAATTCTTGGGCTGACTCTTTATTCTGTATACATCAATGATGTTGCTCTTGCTGCTGGGGATTCTCTGATCCACCTTTACGCAGACAACACCATTCTGTATAATTCTGGCCCTTCTTTGGACGCTGTGTTAACTACCCTCCAGACGAGCTTCAATGCCATACAACTCTCCTTCGTGGCCTCCAACTTCTCTTAAATGCAAGTAAAACTAAATGCATGCTCTTCAACCGATTGCTGCCCACACCTGCCCGCCCGTCCAGCATCACTACTCTGGATGGTTCTGACTTAGAATATGTGGACAACTACAAACACCTAGGTGTCTGGTTAGACTGTAAACTCTCCTTCCAGACTCACATTAAGCATCTCCAATCCAAAATTAAATCTAGAATCGGTATCCTATTTCGCAACAAAGCCTCCTTCACTCATGCTGCCAAACATACCCTTGTAAAACTAACTATCCTACCCATCCTTGACTTTGGCGATGTCACTTACAAAATAGCCTCCAATACTCTACTCAGCAAATTGGATGCAGTGTATCACAGTGCCATCCGTTTTGTCACCAAAGCCCCATATACTACCCACCACTGCGACCAGTATTCTCTCGTTGGTTGGCCCTCGCTTCATATTCGTCGCCAAACCCACTGGCTCTAGGTAATCTATAAGTCTTTGCTAGGTAAAGCCCCACCTTATTCTCAGCTCACTGGTCACCATAGCAGCACCCACCCGTAGCACGCGCTCCAGCAGGTATATTTCACTGGTCACCCCCAAAGCCAATTCCTCCTTCGGCCGCCTTTCCTTCCAGTTCTGTGCTGCCAATGAATATAACGAATTGCAAAAATCACTGAAGCTGGAGAATCATATCTCCCTCACTAGCTTTAAGAACCAGCTGTCAGAGCAGCTCACAGATCACTGCACCTGTACATAGCCCATCTGTAAATAGCCCATCCAACTACCTCATCCCCATACTGTTATTTATTTATTTATTTATTTTGCTCCTTTGCTCCTTTGCACGCTACTTGCACACTCATCTTCTGCACATCTATCACCCCAGTGTTTAATTTGCCATACTGTAATAATTTCGCCACTATGGCCTATTTATTTCCTCACCCCCCTTATCCTACCTCATTTGCACACACTGTGTATAGACTTTCTCTATTGTATTATTGACTGTATGTTTGTTTATTCCATGTGTAACTCTGTGTTTGTGTCGCACTGCTTTGCTTAATCTTGACCAGGTCGCAGTTGTAAATGAGAACTTGGTTAAATAAAGGTGAAATAAATGAAAATGTAAACGCTTTCAGGATGGCTAGAATGCATTCGACATTTACATTTACATTTAAGTCATTTAGCAGACGTTCTTATCCAGAGCGACTTACAAATTGGTGCATTCACCTTATGATATCCAGTGGAACAACCACTTTACAATAGTGCATCTAAATCTTTTAAGGGGGGGGGGGGGTTAGAAGGATTACCTTATCCTATCCTAGGTATTCCTTAAAGAGGTGGGGTTTCAGGTGTCTCCGGAAGGTGGTGATTGACTCCGCTGTCCTGGCGTCGTGAGGGAGTTTGTTCCACCATTGGGGTGCCAGAGCAGCGAACAGTTTTGACTGGGCTGAGCGGGAACTGTACTTCCTCAGAGGTAGGGAGGCGAGCAGGCCAGAGGTGGATGAACGCAGTGCCCTTGTTTGGATGTAGGGCCTGATCAGAGCCTGAAGGTACGGAGGTGCTGTTCCCCTCACAGCTCCGTAGGCAAGCACCATGGTCTTGTAGCGGATGCGAGCTTCAACTGGAAGCCAGTGGAGAGAGCGGAGGAGCGGGGTGATGTGAGAGAACTTGGGAAGGTTGAACACCAGACGGCTGCGGCGTTCTGGATGAGTTGTAGGGGTTTAATTGCACAGGCAGGGAGCCCAGCCAACAGCGAGTTGCAGTAATCCAGACGGGAGATGACAAGTGCCTGGATTAGGACCTGCGCCGCTTCCTGTGTGAGGCAGGGTCGTACTCTGCGAATGTTGTAGAGCATGAACCTACAGGAACGGGTCACCGCCTTGATGTTATTTGAGAACGACAGGGTGTTGTCCAGGATCACGCCAAGGTTCTTAGCACTCTGGGAGGAGGACACAATGGAGTTGTCAACCGTGATGGCGAGATCATGGAACGGGCAGTCCTTCCCCGGGAGGAAGAGCAGCTCCGTCTTGCCGAGGTTCAGCTTGAGGTGGTGATCCGTCATCCACACTGATATGTCTGCCAGACATGCAGAGATGCGATTCGCCACCTGGTTATCAGAAGGGGGAAAGGAGAAGATTAATTGTGTGTCGTCTGCGTAGCAATGATAGGAGAGACCATCTGAGGATATGACAGAGCCAAGTGACTTGGTGTATAGCGAGAATAGGAGAGGGCCTAGAACAGAGCCCTGGGGGACACCAGTGGTGAGAGCACGTGGTGCGGAGACAGATTCTCGCCACGCCACCTGGTAGGAGCAACCTGTCAGTTAGGACGCAATCCAAGCGTGTCGTCAACCTTCTTTTCAAAATGGTTGACGAAGTCATCCGCAGAGAGGGAGGAGGGGGCGGGGGGAGGGGGAGGAGGATTCAGGAGGGAGGAGAAGGTGGCAAAGAGCTTCCTAGTGTTAGAGGCAGATGCTTGGAATTTAGTGTGGTAGAAAGTGGCTTTAGCAGCAGAGACAGAAGAGGAAAATGTAGAGAGGAGGGAGTGAAAGGATGCCAGGTCCGCAGGGAGGCGAGTTTTCCTCCATTTCCGCTCGGCTGCCCGGAGCCCTGTTCTGTGAGCTCGCAATGAGTCGTCGAGCCACGGAGCAGGAAGGGAGGACCGAGCCGGCCTGGAGGATAGGGGACATAGAGAGTCAAAGGATGCAGGAAGGGAGGAGAGGAGGGTTGAGGAGGCAGAATCAGGAGATAGGTTGGGGAAGGTTTGAGCAGAGGGAAGAGATGATAGGATGGAAGAGGAGAGAGTAGCGGGGGAGAGAGAGCGAAGGTTGGGACGGCGCGATACCATCCGAGTAGGGGCAGAGTGGGAAGTGTTGGATGAGAGCGAGAGGGAAAAGGATACAAGGTAGTGGTCGGAGACTTGGAGGGGAGTTGCAATGAGATTAGTGGAAGAACAGCATCTAGTAAAGATGAGGTCAAGCGTATTGCCTGCCTTGTGAGTAGGGGGGGAAGGTGAGAGGGTGAGGTCAAAAGAGGAGAGGAGTGGAAAGAAGGAGGCAGAGAGGAATGAGTCAAAGGTAGACGTGGGGAGGTTAAAGTCACCCAGAACTGTGAGAGGTGAGCCATCCTCAGGAAAGGAACTTATCAAGGCGTCAAGCTCATTGATGAACTCTCCAAGGGAACCTGGAGGGCGATAAATGATAAGGATGTTAATCTTGAAAGGGCTGGTAACTGTGACAGCATGGAATTCAAAGGAGGCGATAGACAGATGGGTCAGGGGAGAAAGAGAGAATGTCCACTTGGGAGACATGAGGATCCCAGTGCCACCACCCCGCTGACCAGAAGGTCTCGGGGTGTGCGAGAACACGTGGGCAGACGAGGAGAGAGCAGTAGGAGTAGCAGTGTTATCTGTGGTAATCCATGTTTCCGTCAGTGCCAAGAAGTCGAGGGACTGGAGGGAAGCATAGGCTGAGATGAACTCTGCCTTGTTGGCCGCAGATCGGCAGTTCCAGAGGCTGCCGGAGACCTGGAACTCCACGTGGGTCGTGCGCGCTGGGACCACCAGGTTAGAGTGGCAGCGGCCATGCGGTGTGAAGCGTTTGTATGGCCTGTGCAGAGGGGAGAGAACAGGGATAGACAGACACATAGTTGACAGGCTACAGAAGAGGCTACGCTAATGCAAAGGAGATTGGAATGACAAGTGGACTACACGTCTCGAATGTTCAGAAAGTTAAGCTTACGTTGCAAAAATCTTATTGACTAAAATGATTAAAATGATACAGTACTGCTGGCTGGCTGAAGTATGCTAGCTAGCAGTGGCTGCGTTGTTGACTTTGTTTGAAAGTGTAGCTGGATAGGTAACCTCGATAATTACTCTAAACTACACAATTATCTTAGATTCAAAGACAGCAAAGACAACTATGTAGCTAGCTAACACTACACTAATCAAATCGTTCCGTTGTAATGTATTATTAGTTTCTACAGTGCTGCTAGTCGGTAGAAGTTGACTAGCTAGCTAGCAGTTGTTGACTAAGTAAGAGAACGGTGGCGCGGCGCGGCGGACGAAAATAGCTGGCTAGCTAACCTCGATAATTACTCTAAACTACACAATTATCTTAGATACAAAGACAGCAAAGACAACTATGTAGCTAGCTAACACTACACTAATCAAGTCATTCTGTTGTAATGTAATAGTTTCTACAGTGCTGCTAGTCGGTAGAAGTTGGCTAGTTGGCTAGCTAGCAGTGTTGACTACGTTAGAAGGACGAAAATAGCTGGCTAGCTAACCTCGATAATTACTCTAAACTACACAATTATCTTTGATACAAAGACGGCTATGTAGCTAGCTAAGAAAAATTGCTCAGATCAAACAAATCAAACCGTTGTAATGTAATGAAATGTAATATTACCTGTGGAGCGAAGCGAAGTGCAACTACTTGCTCCAAACCCGGAAGTCAGAGGGAATGTTTTACAGTAAAAGCTCCCTGGTGAAGGGATTTGGCTAAATGGATTCATCTGACTTCTTGGTAGTTAAGGACCTACTGTTCAACACCCTTTTATTGTCCAACCCCAGCAGGCTACAGGCCCGGGCTTGGTATGGTTCATCAGGATCATCAGGATCCGCATGTCATATCTCTGCTCTCTATATGGAACTGGAGTGAAGTCAGACTGAACTAAGAAGGGCTTGAGTCCGAGGAAACAAGAGGCAGCGTGATCATCTATTGGCTGTGTTGTTGTTTCCATTCGATGTCAGGACAACTGTTGTCACCTTCAGACAGCACCACAGATGTCTGGTCAACTTTGTCAACAGCCTGCCTCATTGTTGTCGAGGCAATAATCTCCAGTGCTCCTGCAGGGGTTGTGGCATCCTCAATCTCTTTTACTGGCAGCTGTGTGTCCAAGCCTGGCACGCAATACTACACCAACCATGTCCTATTATAGATGGAGAAGAGAGGTGTTTTTTTTTCTCTCTTCTTTTCTATGCTGAATACACTTAGTAGAATCAAAACCTTATATTTTACTTCATTCAAAAGATGGTCTAGGCTCAGACTAACCCTGGCACTCCACAGTAGCCTAGTGGATGAAGTGAGTTGCTGCCAAACTATTTCTGATGTGATGTGAATGTGTAATAATCAACGCTCTCCCTACAATAGCATATAGTGCACCTATACTGCCACCTTGTGGAGTATCTCTTCCCCTGACCATTAGGCCTACACTACCACCTAGTGAATAAGGGACTGCACTGCGTGCGTGTTCAAACGGGGGAAATGGGCCTTCATTACTAATGACAAAGACAAAGAGATAAGGGTTATTTCTTAACCTCTCCACTACCTCATACAAGATGTACCATCTGCCTTGTTTCAGGACAGTAAAAACAACTAAGTGTGCTTCCTTGGTAAAGAGTCTGGAAGAGTACTACAACATACATAAAATAACCACAGAAGAACAGATTATATGTCTGCATTTCATTTAATCAGAACACAATTTTAATCATCATATCAGTAGTTTTCATACTTTTCCAAAAGATCATGACTCATGAGATTGTTTTATAAATCATTTCATCAGTCATTTGTAAAAAAAAAATAAAGAAGTTACTGAACTAAATCATCTATAATATTACAATATCTCAGTCGTATAATAGTAATCATAATTGTAATGATGCTTCTATATGCCTTCGAAACTTTTTTAAATAATCATATAGCTTTCACTCTCTCAAACACACACAGTCCCATAATCTCTCTCAATAAGGTTGTGAAGCTGAGGACAATTCTATTGGTTAAGCGCCACCGCATCCTCTTCCTGCTTTAACAAAAACACAACCAATGATTTCAGACACTCAAGGGGGAAAAAAATTCAAGAAGAGTATAGAAACATGACATCAACTCAAAACACAAGATAACCAGAAAGCAAAGACATACATGGTTCAGCATTCAAGAGGGCATATTTCCAAACCCCAAAAAAGGAATGGGCTTCTGCATAGATCCACAGGAGATAGAACGTAACCATGGTTAAAAAGTGGGAGGGAGAGAAAGAAAGAGAGACATTTCTATCTGGCAGTAGCACACAGGAAAGAGTGGGACAGGATAAGAACAGTATAGACGTCTTTAGATTGGGTCATGGTAATCATTTGGAGGACCACATTACATAAAGTACTACATCATGGGCCATTGTGATCCAGATTGTATTGATAGGGCCTTAGACAACATTAGCATGATACCATCTGCCTTGTTGTGAAATTGTTTGATATTACAGCACTGTTGGAGCTAGAAACACAAGCTTTTCGCTACACCCGCAGTGACCAATAAAATTTGATTTGATTTAGATTTAATAGGGAATCTAACATAGCAAATCACAGCAGAGTTGCGTGCATGCCTATATTGACCATAATGAAGTTAGATACATTTATATTCATGAGATTTCATAGTCTATCTTTGTTTTGGATAAAGTTACAGTAATTTTCTATGATAAGTACATGGCAAGATATTGTCAGTAAAAGGACATGGAGAACAACACACACTGTTGTCATTAGGAGCAGCTAACATGCTAACATAGTATTTTTAGAGCACTTTTAATGAGGGCAGCAGGATGGGTCTAGTAATATTGTAGTTGCTGAGAAGAGACTTATATTTGGTGATACCTATATTGTCTCTCTGTACATACTATTTAGAGCTCTCTAAAAGAGGCATGGCTTTATTCTGGGCGTGTGTAGGATTCTCTTGCATACTGTAACGCAGATAGGGCTCATTTGCACTTCCAGTTTCTAAAGTGCCCTTTTGTTTTGGGTAATTACGTATTTTTTTTTGTATACAGTTTTTGTTGTTGTTCATCTGAACCCACTGCCCGCAAGTCATCGTTAAAATCAAGTTTAACTATGTGTCATTTAATTAGCCATTAAGATGTGGCCATCTATTGCTTTTATGTAACTATACTTTACAAAAATATTAACGCAACATGCAACAATTTCAAAGATTTTACTGAGTTACAGTTCACATACGGAAATCAGTCAGTTGAAATAAATTCATTAGACCCTATTCTATGGATTTCACAACTGGGAATACAGATATGCATCTGTTGGTCACAAAAAAAGGTCACAGATACCTTAAAAAAAAGGTAGGGGCGTGGATCAGAAAACCAGTCAGTAGGGCCTCTTGAGTGGCGCAGCGGTCTAAGGCACTGCATTGCAGTTCTAGAGGCGTCACTACAGACTCGGGTTCGATCCCGGGCTGTAACACAACCGGCCGTGATCAGGAGTCCCAAGGTGCGGCGCACGATGGCCCAGCGTCGTCCGGGTTAGGGGAGGATTTGGCGGGGGGGGGCTTTACTTGGCTCATCGCGCTCTAGCGACTCCTTCTGGCGGGCCGGGCGCCTGCAGGCTGTCGTCAGTTGAACAGTGTTTCCTCCGACAGTGGCTGGCTTCCGAGTTAAGCGGGCGGGTGTTAAAAAGTGTGGTTTGGCGGGTCACGCTTTGGAGGATGCATAACTCAAGTTGCAGCGATGAGACAAAATTGAATTTGTGGAGAAAAAGGGGTTGAAATATCCCCCCCAAAAAAACCTGTATCTGGTGTCTGACCACCATTTGCCTCATGCAGCATGACACATCTCTGTCTCACATAGTTGATCAGGCTGTTGATTTAAGCCTGTGGAATGTTGTTCCACTCCTCTTCAATGGCTGTGCGAAGTTGCGGGAACTGGAATATGCTGGTGTACATGTCGATCCAGAGCATCCCAAACATGCTCAATGGGTGATACGTCTGGTGGGTATGCAGGCCAAGGAAGAACTGGGACATTTTCAGCTTTCAGGAATTGTGTACAGATCCTTGCGACATGGGGCTGAGCATTATCTTGCTGAAACATGACGTGATGGCACGATAATGCGCCTCAGGATCTCTTCGCTGTATCTCTGTACATGCAAATTGCCATTGATAAATGTAATTGTGTTTGTTGTCTGTAACTTATGCCTGCCCATACCATAACCCCAATGCCACCATGGGGCACTCTGTTCACAACGTTGACATCAGCAAACCGCTCACCCACACAACACCATGCACGCTGTCTGCCATCTGCCTGGTACCGTTGAAACCGGGATTGATCCGTGAAGAGCACACTCCTCCGGGGTGCCAGTGGCCATCTAAGGTGAGCATATGCCAACTGAAGTCGGTTACAACGCCGAACTGCAGTTAGGTCAAGACCCTGGTAAGGACAAGGAGCACCCGATGAACTTCCCTAAGATCATTTCTGACAGTTTGTGCATGAATTCTTCAGTTGTGCAAACCCAGTTTCATCAGCTGTCCGGGTGGCTGGTCTCAGACGATGTGAAGAAGCCGTATGTGGAGGTCCTGGGCTGGCGTGGTTACATGTGGTCTGCGGTTGTGAGGCCGGATGGATGTGAACATTCAAATCTCTGGCAACAGCTCTGGTGAACATTCCTGCAGTCAGCATGCCAATTGCACACTCCCTCAAAACTTGAGACATCTGTGGCATTGTGTTCTGTGACAAAACTGCACGTTTTTGTGTAATGATCATGCTGTAGGGATAGGGATTTAAACACATTTGTGCACCAAATTTGAAGCGAATACATTTTTTGTGCATCTGGAACATTTCTGTGATCTTTTATTTCAGCTCATGAAACATGGGACCAACACTTTACATGTTGCGTTATATTTTTATTCAGTATAAATAATCAAAGTCATAATTGCTCCACGAGTCTGTGACCGCTGTTGCAGAAACATATTTTTGGGGGTGCCCTTTTATAGTTTGCCCCCCCCCAAAGGTTTGTTTACAGCCCTGCTGTGACATCACACACTCTTACTGATTTCGGTTTTGGGCTAGGGTCCACTTTCTTCATTTTGATTAGTCAACCATCGTCAACCATCCTCAACCATCCTCTCTCTTTTTTATTTTTAAATATGCCTACCCTCCCTCACTCTGAATCTTTGTCTCTCGCTTTCTCACTCCTCTCAGATAGACAGATGGAATGAGGCTGTTTACTAGAATATTATTTTCAGATGTGCAGAAGTATTGTAGGTGTAATGCCGATGTAGGTCTATAGGGATGAGGTGATGATAGAGGTGTAATGCTGATGTAGGTCTATAGGGATGAGGGGAGGATAGAGGTGTAATGCTGATGTAGGTCTACAGGGATGAGGGGAGGACAGAGGTGTAATGCCGATGTAGGTCTATAGGGATGAGGTGATGATAGAGGTGTGATGCTGATGTACTGTAGGCCTACAGGGATGAGGGGAGGATAGAGGTGTTATGCTGATGTACTGTAGGCCTACAGGGATGAGGGGAGGATAGAGGTGTAATGCTGATGTAGGTCTATAGGGATGAGGGGAGGATAGAGGTGTGATGCTGATGTACTGTAGGCCTACAGGGATGAGGTGAGGATAGAGGTCTAATGCTGATGTAGGTCTATAGGGGTGAGGTGAGGATAGAGGTGTAATGCTGATGTAGGCCTATAGGGATGAGGTGATGATAGAGGTGTAATGCTGATGTAGGTCTATAGGGATGAGGGGAGGATAGAGGTGTAATGCTGATGTAGGTCTATAGGGATGAGGGGAGGATAGAGGTGTAATGCTGATGTACTGTAGGCCTACAGGGATGAGGGGAGGATAGAGGTGTAATGCTGATATAGGTCTATAGGGATGAGGGGATACGAGGCTGATGGAGCTGTCATGCTGATGAAGGTGTATGTATGCTGTAATCTGGTGCTCATGAAGATAAAGAAATGATTAATGGGGCTATTCAGTATTGTGTTTCCCGGGGGATCTGAGGACTGGAGGTTTCTACTAAACCTGCAGGCCCCAAGGTCACAGACATGCTAATGTGGTCTCCAGAGAAGACTGGCTCTTGGCTGAACCTGACTAATTAGTGAGCCACCAAAAGCTCCTCTAATACAGGCACACACACACGAATATACGGACGCATGTAGACCTCAGCCTCCTGTATCCCTATGCATCTGCTATGACCCTCAGCTGTCTTCAAGTGGTTCAATCTTCCTCTGACATAATTTATACTGCATACTGGAAGAAAGCTAGTCAAGATTCCCATCTACTGTTGGCCTATGGAAAAACAGTCTGTTGAACCAGCGAGGAAATTGAGGTCAAATGTACTGACCCTGAGTTCACAACCTATCAGGGTTATTTAAAATAGGAGAAAAAAAAGCCCACATTAGCTTCCAAGTGTTACTTAAAATTTGGCAACTCTGTTATCATCTCTGGAAACAATAAAATAATAATGAAGAATGGAGCCGGAGGAGATGGCTGCCGTTTTACGGGCTACTAACCAATTGTGCTTTTGTGTGTGTTTTTTCACGTTATTTGTAACTTATTTTGCCACCGGCTCTTATGACCGAAAAGAGCTTCTGGTTATCAGAACAGCGATTACTCACCTTGTACTGGACTTAGATATTTTCTTTAACGAGTCGGATGCAAAGGATTTACTTCAGACACCGGACAAGGCTCAAATCCCCATCATTCGCATGAAGAGGAGACTTGAGATATAGGGGACATAGGTCGGGGTGCCTTGTAAGAATCCGACGGCGAGTGGGTAACCTGCTTCTACCATCCATCCTATTAGCCAACGTGCAATCATTGGATAATAAAATGGATGAGCTCCGATCAAGACTATCCTACCAACAGGACATTAAAACTGTAATATATTATGTTTCACGAGTGGTGGCTGAACGACAACATGGATAACATGCATCTGGCTGGGTTTTCCATGCATCGGCAAGATAGAACAGCTGCTTCTGGTAAGACAAGCAGTGGTGTTCTGTGTCTTTGTCAACAACAGCTGGTGCATGAAATCTAATATTAAGGAAGTCTCGAGGTAGAGTATCTCATGATAAGCTATAGACCACACTAATTACCTAGAGTTTTCATCTATATTTTTCTTAACTGTCTATTTAACACCACAAACCGATGTTGGCACTAAGACCGCACTTATAAGGCCATAAGCAAACAAGAAAATGTTCATCCAGTCGGCGCTCCTAGTGGCCGGGGAATTTAATGCAGGCAAACTTAAATCCGTTTAACCTAATTTCTACCAGCATGTCACAGGTGCAACCAGAGGGGGAAAAAAACTCTAGACCAGCTTTACTCCACACACAGAGATGTGTACAAAGCACTCCTTTGCCCTCCATTTGGCAAATCTGACCATAACTCTATCCTACTGATTAAAAGCAACAACTAAAGCAACTAACAACTAAAGCAACTAAAGCAGGAAGTACCAGTGACTCGCTCAATACGGAAGTGATCAGATGACGTAGATGCTAATCTACAGGACTATTTTGCAAGCACAGACTGGAAAATGTTCTGGGATTCATCCGATGGCATTGTTGGAGTACACCACATCAATCACTCGCTTCCTCAATAAATGTATCGATGATGTCATCCCCACTGTGACTGTATGTACATACCCCAACCAGAAGCCAGGCAACTGAGCTAACCCCGGAGGCTTATAAGAAATCCCGCTAGGCCCTCTGACGAACCATCAAACAGGCAAAGTGTCAATACAGGACTAAGATTGAATCCTACTACACCGGCTCCGACACTCGTCAGATGTGGCAGGACTTGCAAACTATTACAGACTACAAAGGGAAGCAGAGCTGCGATCTGCCCAGTGACGCGTGCCTACCAGACGAGCTAAATCACTTTTATGCGCACTTCAAGGCAAGCAACACTGAAGCATGCATGAGAGCACAATCTGGTACGAGTGTATGATCACACTCCATAGCTGATGTGAGTAAGACCTTTGAACATGTCAACATTCCCAAGGCTGCAGATGGACCAGATGGACCAGATGGATTACCAGGACGTGTACTCCGAGCATGTGCTAACCAACTGGTAAGTGTCTTCACTGACATTTTCAACCTGTCCCTGACCGAGTCTGTAATAGCAACATGTTTCAAGCAGATCACCATTGTCCCTGTGCCCAAGAACACCAAGGTAATCTGCCTAAATGACTACATACCCGTAGCACTCACGTCTGTAGCTACGACATGCTTTGAAAGGCTGGTCATGGCTCATGTCATCACCATTATCCCAGAAACCCTAGAGCCACTCCAATTTGCATACTACCCCAACAGATCCACAGATGACGGAATCTCTATTGCACTCCACACTGCCCTTTCCAACCTAGATAAAAGGAACACCTACATTTGAATGCTATTCATTGACTGCAGCTCAGTCTTCAACACCATAGTGCCCTCAAAGCTCATCACTAAGCCACAGACCCTGGGACTAAACACCTCCCTCTGCAACTGGATCCTGGACTTCCTGATGGGCCATCCCCAGGTGGTAAGGGTAGGTAACAACACATCTACCTTGCTGATCCTCAATACAGGGTCACCTCAGGTGTGCGTGCTCAGTCCCCTCCTGTTCACTCATTACTGCATGGCCAAGCACGACTCCAACAGCATCATTAAGTTTGCCAAAGACACAACAGTGGTAGGCCTGATTACCGACAATGATGAGACAGTCTATAGGGAGGAGGTCAGAGACCTGGCAGTGTGGTGTCAGGATTACCTCTCCCTCAACGTAATCAAGACAATGATCGTGGACTACAGGAAAAGGATGGCCGGAAACACCCCAGATCTCATCGACAGGGCTGTAGTCGAGCAGATTGAGAGCTTCAAGTTCCTTGGTGTCCACATCACCAACGAACTGTCATGGTACAAACACACAAAGACAGCCGTAAAGAGTGCACGACAACACCTATTCCCCCTCAGGAGACTGAAAAGATTTGGCATGGGTCCTCAGATCCTCAAAAAGTTCTACAGCTGCATCATCGAGAGCATCCTGACTGGTTGCATCACCGCCTGGTATGGCAACTGCTCGGCCTCCGACCTCAAGGCACTACTGAGGGTAGACTGTATGGCCCAGTACATCTCTGGGGCCAAGCTTCCTTCCATCCAGAACCTCGACAACAGGCGGTGTCAGAGGAAGGCCCTAAAAATTGCCAAAGACTTCAGCCACCCTAGTCATAGACTGTTCCCTCTGCTGCCGCATGGCAAGTGGTACCGGAGCGCCAAGTTTAGGTCCAAAAGTCTTAACAGTTTCTACCGCCAAGCCATAAGACTCCTGAACAACTAACCAAATGTCTACCCAGATTATTTGCAATGACCCCCCCCCCCCCCATTTTTACGCTGCTGCTACTCTCTGTTTATTATCTATGCATAGTAACTTCACCTCTACCTACAGTACATGTACATATTACCTAAATTACCTCAACTAACTTGTGCCCCCGCACATTGACTCTGTACCGGTAACCCCTGTATATAGCCTCGCTACTGTTAATTTATTGTTGCTCATTAATTATTTGTTAATTTTCTTTTTTCTTTTTTTCTTTTTAACTTTTTAACTTTAGCTTAATTAGTAAATAATTTTTTAACACTTATTTTTATTAAAACTGCATTGTTGGTTAAGGGCTTGTAAGTAAGATTTTCACTGTAAGGTCTACACCTGTTGTATTGATTTGGACCCCGACACCTCTGACATTCTGAACTGTGACGTCACCTAAGGAAATGACTTCGATGACAGCATTTTTAGCAGTTAAATGCAACCACAAAAATGTATATATGTTTTTAACACTATAGTTTGTTTATGAGCGTGATAGCTTTACTTTTGGTTTATGGTTAAGGTAGCTAGTTTGCTGTTAATTAGTGAATGAATGTGTCAACTAGTTTTAAAGCACGTGAATGCACACACCTCGTTGCTCCGAGTTTACAGGTCATATTCCCCAACTCTCCCGGAGGTTGTGAATGCATCATGAATATGAGTGAGACAACAGGTAAACATCAGACAGACTTCCCAATGACTAACCTATCTGAATCTGACTCACCTATCTGACTCACCTATCAGATCCTGACTCACCTATCAGAACCTGACTCACATCCATCAGCTCAGTTCATTATCTAGAAAACAACGGGACAAAGAAAGAATAAAAACAGCCCTTAAAGATTGCCTTTTCTTCCAGCTATCGTTAACCATTATGCAAACAGTAATGCTACCATCTACCGCTGAGCTTCTCAACCTCACTCTGCCGCCCAACGTTTCTCCTCAAACATACTCCATACTCGGTCCTACACCTGCCCGTTCTCTATAGCAAAGCATGAACCGCCTCGTAAGCAAACGCTTACCTTTGAAGTTGTACCCCTAAGCATGCAGTGTCTAATGAGATACCTCAAGCCATACACCCGTCTTTGTGATGTGTGAGTGTGTGTATATATGTATATAGCAATAAGCCCTTTACTTAATGTGAGATTTAATAACATTTTCTGAACAATGCAGTGAAAAACAGAAAAAATACTGGTGGTCTTTTGGGGGTGCAGTAGTGTTCTGTAACACAGCGTGGCTAAGGCTACGCAAAGCAAACCAACAAGGCTGTGAATTTCACATCATTTAAGAGAGCCTCCACATGCAAGTACAGAATAGAGTTTACACATCTTCGTTAGACAAAACAATAAACAGAAAATAGAACATCACACCTCCTGTGTGTGGAGTGCTGGACTGAGAAGATGTCATAGGGAATGGACAGTGTGGTAGGGACAGGATTCAGAGTGGAATATTTATATATCTACGGCTGGGTTAAGGGGTTGTCTTCTATATTGAGAGATTGGCCAGTAGCGTAATCTGATGAAATGTGGATGTGTGTTAACTTTACCACTGGATATCATAAGGTGAATGCACCAATTTGTAAGTCGCTCTGGATAAGAGCGTCTGCTAAATGACTTAAATGTAAATGGATACTGTGAGAGGGAACATGAGAACAAATTACTACTCTAACGTTTTAGAGTCCTTTCCTGAATCTAAAGAAGCTTTAGGAATGGGAACCCAAATAAGGGGAGACTTCAGAGTAGACACACACATCCACACACACTCACACACACACAAGCATGCACACACTCACAACTTTGCTTTTTGATACATGTTATCTATCCTATATCGATGAGACATTTTCCTGCGCAAGAGACCCATAAAGGAACAACATAAAACATAAAGGATGGAAATTCAAATAGAGGGAGAGTGAATGTTATCCCGTAGTCAGCCAGTGCAACAAAAAGCCAGAACAGGAACACAGTGTAAAAAAGAGCAGAGAGAAAAACTCAGCAGTGAGGAGGCCTTCGCAGTCAACAAAGGCTGTGGCATTGTCCCACGTTCCCACCACAGTCATGTTTTTTATCTCTTTGTTTGTTTGTTTGTTAGTCTATTTGTTTTGATTGATTTGTATGTCTCCAAGTAGTCCCAAACCTCTGCAAAGACTCCATTACCCAGAAAGCACGGCGGCTGCAGATGTCCCGTCCACAGCACTTAGCATTCCCGACCGAGGCAGAGATGTTTCAAATCCTCATAGCCACGCTGTTGCCATGACAATGTAAGTCCTCAGCCATCCCATCACTCCTCGTTGGTGGGGGAACTCTCCTCCAGAGGGGCGAGGGAGGCGGGAAGACCCAAGCCCACTCCCGTTGCATTGTGGGATGCGGTGAGGGAGGCAACAGTGTGCAGGAGGACAAGGACTAGCAGGCAGAGTTTGAGCCGGCTGTTGCACAGTCTGCACGCGGCCGAGGAACTGAGAGAGGTACGGTGGTGACAGGATGGGTGAGTTCTTTTGAGGGTCCCCCGAGAACGGTTGTTGTCTGCTTCCATCTGGAAGTCCCACCGGACATCACAGCACTCTGCATCTGCATCCACACCCCCAGGGTAGTCCTCCAACAGCCCTGCAGAGGAGGAACACACGTTTACTATGCATTAGAAACTTGGTAGTTCGAGCCCTGAATGCTGATTGGCTGAAAGCCGTGGTATATCAGAACGTATACCATGGGTATGACAACATTTTTTTTTTACTGCTCTAATTAAGTTGGTAACCAGTTTATAATAGCAATAAGGCACCTCAGGGGTTTGTGATATATGGTCAATATACCATGGCTAAGGGCTGTGTCATAGCACTCCGCTTTGCTCATAAGAACAGCCCTTAGCCGTGGTATATTGGCCATATACCACACCCCCTCACTCCTTATTGCTTAAATATTCAACTAATATTCAACACTTTTTAGACCATATGCAAACATAGGCTACAGTACCATACACAGTTCTGCTCATCTCAAATCAAATCAAGCTTTATTTTACATCACATTTCAGACATGGAATGCAACACAATGTGCTTTACAGGAAAAAAACAAATACAAAACAATGAAAATAAAAGCTGAAATATTTACCAGACAACAAACATAAGATAAAAATCTCTTTGCCTTACCCCTTGAAATCCCAACAAAAATAATATGTGTGTAAGAAAAATCGTAATCATTCCAAAATCTTGTTTCCAACATTAGTTACAAGCATTCGATCCTCTAAAATCGAGAAGTGTCTCGTAGTAGTCTGGTAGAGGCTATAGATACATTTTTGATTGAACAACATCTTCTGTACTCTAACAACAACGACTGTTGCTCCCTCCATGTTGGCTGTTTGTCTGTGTGTGTCAGTGAGTGGTGTGCATGCTAATGTGAGTGGCTGAACTTGTGAGCTAAGTTGTCTCCCACTCCAGACTGTTTGATGTTAAAGAGATTAAAGACAAGAAAACGGTTACAGCTCCGATCTGAGGCCACACTTTCAGAGTGTGTGTTTGGAAACACACAAAGGGGTGTACACACACAGACGCATGTAGGTATGCAAAAGCAAATACGCACACACACACACACACACACACACACACACACACACACACACACACACACAGATCAGATGTTTTCAGAATGAAGGAAAGCAGCACCAAATCAGCATAAAAAAAAGTATTAAGCTTCAGAAGGCAGGAAAATGTTCATATTTTTGACAGATAAATCAACATGGATTACTAGAACTGACCTCTAACTGACTCAAAACTAAAAAGCCTCATTCCCCATTTTGGCTGCACCAAGCATACACTCCTATCTGGTAGTCTTGTTGACTTTGGCTTACTGCTCTGCAATATGACCAGCAGGTGGGGCCATACAGTAAACTCACATATTGTCACTCTGCTCATGGACAACTGGTGCTGCATCCAATAGCTTTGTGGTGGAAGCCATCGCTCCACTGTATACATTAAATGAGAAGTCGCTTCTTGACCAGGGTGTCAAACTCATTTTGGAACGTGGGCCGCTTTCGGTCTTCAACAAAGCCCGGAGAGCTGCACTATCAATTTATTCTATTTCCTTCACATAATAAAAAATAAATAAATTATTGTCCTCTATCCATCGGTTAAATTAATGGCTGGACAGTCAATAAACTGTATGAATGTAGGTCAAATGACAGTGCACAGTGGTTATTATTTACTTCTTCCACACTGATCTCGACAAACCATTTCATTATGGGCCTCGCTTTGTAAACGGGGACATTGTCATGCTGAAATAGGAAAGGGCCTTCCCCACACTGTTGCCACAAAGTTGGAAGCACAGAGTCGTTTAGAATGTCATTGTATGGTGTTGTGTTAAATTTCTCTTCGAAGGAACTAAGGGGGCTATCCCGAACCATGACAAACAGCCCCAGACCATTATTCCTCCTCCACCAAACTTTACAGTTGGCACTATGCACTGGGGCAGGTAGCGTTCTCTTGGCATCCGCCAAACCCAGATTTGTCCATCGGACTGCAAGATGATAAAACGTGATTCATCACTCCAGAGAACGTGTTTCCACTGCTCCAGAGTTAAATGGCAAAAAGCTTTGGCATTGCGATTGGTGATCTTAGGCATGTGTGTGGCTGCTCGGCCATGGAAACCCATTTCATGAAGCTTCCAACAAACAGTTAATGCACTGACGTTGCTTCCAGAGGCAGTTTGGAACTCAATAGTGAGTGTTGCAACTGAGGACAGACCATTTTTACATGCTACCCGCTTCAACACTTGTGTGGCCATTTTGCGTTGAGCCGTTGTTGCTTATAGATGTTTCCACTTCACAATAACAGCACTTACAGTTGACCAGGGCAGCTCTAGCAGGGCAGAAATGTCACAAACTAGTTGGAAAGGTGGCATCCTATGACAGTGCCACATTGAAAGTCACTGAGCTCTTCAGTAAGGCCATTCTACAGCCAAAGTGTATCTATGGAGATTTGTTTGACACCCCTGTCCCTGTCACAATGATGTGTGCTCTACAGCATATCCCACACTACAACAGTTACACTCTGCCATTCACTTCGTTACTGTTGCCCCATTCCAAAACCATCAATGTAACTTATATCCATCCATTAACTGGCCATCCCTTCATGTACAACATCAAACCCGCTGGCTCACATTCATATACAAATCCCTCCTGGGCAAGACCCCTGTTTACCTCAGCTTGCTACTAAAACTCCCCACCACCAACAGCAACCTGTGATCCAGCAATTACATGAAGCTGGCAATCCCCAAGACTCTCAGTATCTGGTGAAAATGCTTTTCAATTGTCTGCTGCTAGAGAATATCATTCAAAAAACACTGAAACTAAGCTCTTTGATTTTATTTGTGTCCATTGGTACTTTTTAAAACAAACTGTCTTGAGATGTTAACTGATATCTGCATGTGTTTTCCCCTACCTCTTAAATGCTGCCTATTAATGTCTTAGTGACTGCTGATTGTATGATATTGTTTAGCCTACTTGTGTGTTATTTACTTGTAATTTTTTTATTTAACCTTTATTTAACTAGGCAAGTCAGTTAAGAACAAATTCTTATTTAAAACGCCTGCCTACACCGGGCCAATTGTGCACCGCCCTGTTGGACTCCCAATCACAGCCAGTTGTGATACAGCCTGGATTCGAACCAGGGTGTCTGTAGTGACAGCTCTAGCAATGAGATGCAGTGCCTTAGACCGCTGCTTCACTCGGGAGCCCCACTCTACACACCACTTTCAATGTTATACGTGCTGCGTCCACTCCCTGACAGGTCGTCGTTGTAAATAACAATTTGTTCTTAACTGACTTATCTGTATAAATAAAGGTGAAATATTGTTCGGTGCATTTTCGTTCCATGAGTTATTTGTAATATATCAGTCCTGTTCAACAGGGAGTAATTTCTATATTCAGACCATTCTGTGTGTCCCTGAGCATATAACCTGTAGAGTACAATATATAAAGTAGTACCTGTGCATATAAAACTGGGACTTCCTCCATGGATAAGATCGTCGTTGTCAGGCAGGATAAAGGGACACCTCTGCTGCACCTCCAGACAGTACTGGCCACACGGGATCCTCTTACTGCAGTGTATCTGGGTGGTCTGGAAGTACTGCGAGCACAGCCAGGGCTTATATACCGTCTAGAAGGAGAGGGATGGGAGGGAGAGAGCACATTGATGGGTTAGAAATGGTATTGCCACTGATGATACACACACACACACACAAAACGCTTGCATCCATGACACACGCACCATCTGTGACCTCTACTGCAATTGATTCACTTGAATTGATCGGAATTCCTGGTATCCAGTGCATCCATAAGGATGTAGGTGGAAGGCCATGTCTATCCTCCAAACACCGGCTTCGAGTGCATTATCACTTTTATACAATGGGTTACCAACATATTGAAATAATGATTGACATTTTGATGAATTTATTCATACTATTTCATCCTTCCACAAGATATCGTACCCAAGCATTCGTTCTATCAGTTCAGTTGCCAGAGACGCGACCCAGTCGTTCCGTCTTTTTGTTCTGTATCTAAGGACGCGACCCAGTCGTTCGTTCTAAATGTTCCATTGCCGTACTGGCTGTTATCTTATTCCTTGCTTGCTAGCTAGCCAACTACGGCTAACTTACAGTCACGTCAAACAATGCAGCCAGAAAAACAACAGTAGTGCCCTTTGCATTTGTTTAAGCTGTTTTCTAGTGACATTTCTTTGGACAATGAGTTAATGACGCGCAATTTTGCCTGGCATAGAAAATCTGCTCTCTCATCAGAACACTGATGTTCAGAGGAGCTAGCCAACAACAGTTGGAAAGACTGCAAACTAGCTGCACTTCATTTCATTTTACCTTTTTTTTCGATGAACATTTCTATATTCATAAAAATTACGCCATCTGATTCATGATTTCGACTGGCTGAGAAACACTACCTGTCTGTCTCGTCCTGACTCCCAACACGTTCATTACTATGGGACAGCAGGAGATCCAATTTTAATATTGAAAACATTTTGCAAATGTCAGAGAGACAGACAGCAAGGTTTATACAAATCTCTGCTGTTGAAAACGAAATGTTAGTCTAAAAGAAATGTGAGATAATATCTAGATGCTTTTTATAGTGGAGATCAAGTTTATAAATTGCCTGGCTGGGTTGATAAGACATGGGATTGCGCAGTCAGATGGAACAGAGTAAAATAGGCAGTTTAACGTCATAGATTTAGCTGGTGGTAACTTGTGGAATAGACACTGTCTGGAATGCGGTTTTAACCAATAAGCATTCAGGATAGACATAGCCGTTGCATAATTTTCAATGTATTAAGGTAAGCAAAGTTGATTATTTAATTCAAAAATATAAAGCCAAAGTTATATGATGAAATATAGGCTAGATAAATTAAGTTGAATGTTATTAGAATGTGAGCACATTTGTAAACTAGCTAGCTAGCTAACTTAACTGTCTGAACAAAAAATATTTTAATTCCACTTTACAAGCTACCCAGATAATTCTTTAAAATAAACATGATTATTTATTAGGGGATATGCCAAGTAGAGTTACAAACCCAGCCTGACATTGGCAATTATCTAATTGTTTCATTTGTTTCAGTATTTCAGTGTGTTGTCAATTGAGGGGACTAGCCTGTGTTTCATGAAGCCATTAAAGACTGTTGCTGACTGAGAGGAGGCAGGTGTAAATTATTTCTAATAAATTATGTATAATAAGTCTTGGTGACTCAATAGCGCAGTTAATCTTTAATAGCGCATTACATGACTTTACAACTCTATCTATGTTTAGCTAAGTCTGGCAGTAACCCAGAACAATCAGAGGCAGAGTATATCTCTTGTGGCTGCTGCTGACAAGAACTGCATGTAAATTGTTATTCTACATCATAAAAATGATGTCTTCATAGCATTTGGTCTTCATTTTGGCAGATTAACTCATGTTTATTTCTGAAGATTAAGTAGTGTTTTTACTCAATTTTTCTTCTTGTCCGGAACCAGTCAAGCAGGAGACATTTCTATTGTTTACTGTAACTAATGAACAAAGTATATTATATTGTAAAGAAGTCAACCAGAGTTGATGTAGGCCATCATTCAAACAAGGTTTTAGGTTTGATTTATTCGCACGAAAGAAAAGAAGTGAAAGACAAAACCGTAAAGAACTGGTAAAAACGGTGTGCAGGTGAGGTTGGAAGCCCAAAATGTCAAATATGAAAACCACACCACAAATATAAGTGCAAAAAAAAAGTTAGTTCAATCAGTTAACCCTTGTGTTGTCTTAAAGGTCAAAAATGACCCACCACTATGTTTAACAGCAGAGAAAACCCCCAAATTATATGTTTTCAATTTGAAATTTGATTACTTTTCCTAGAGTGACCCCAACATTAGAAAAAGTGAAACATCGCCTTTGTTCATATTTCCTTGAAAGCTGTACATCACCAGGGCAAAAAGATTGTCTTAGGGTAATTTTTGACCCGGCAGTTATAAAATCATTTACACACCACAAAAACCACAAAGACACACACACACACACACACACACACACACACACACACACACACACACACACACACACACACACACACACACACACACACACACACACACACACACACACACACACACAATGATACATTGAGATTGTGTGCTACTGATTGAACTCAGACAAAACTAAAACTTTATTGTGCATGTGCAGCATCTCCCCTCCACAACTACACACATAACTCAAGTTCACAGACAAAATAAAAACTATTTCAGACAAAATAAACATTTCTTGAAAGCATTGTTAACAAATGGGGAATGCAGTCAGAGGCTATAAAGGTGCTGCAGATGACAGTCCCCCCAGTTCTCTCTTTGCTGAAGCCATGAGTGCACGTTTCAGTGCCCAACAGGTCGTAGATCAGATTTTTTCAGATATCCAAGAGGAACAAGAGAACAACAATTTGGAAGAGGAGGGGGTATCTGAAGAAGAAGATGGGGAAGAATATAACTCAGAGCACAATGCATCACCTTTAGATGAAGAAGAAATCCCCCAAGCTGAAAGAGACTTTTTTGTCAAATAACAGCAACATTTATTTCATTTTATTTCATCTTTATTTAACCAGGTAGGCCAGTTGAGAACAAGTTCTCATTTACAACTGCAACCTGGCCAAGATAAAGCAAAGCAGTGCGACAAAAACAACAACACAGAGTTACACATGGGATAAACAAACAAGTCAATAACACAATAGCAACAAAATAATTAAAAATATATATATATACAGTGTGTGCAAATGTAGTAAAATTAAGGAGCTAAGGAAATAAATAGGCCATAGTGGTGAAATAATTACAATTTGCATTAACACTGGAGTGATAGATGTGCAGATGATAAGGTGCAAATAGAGATACTGGGGTGCAAAAAGAGCAAAAATAAATAATTTGGGGAATGAGGTAGTTGGGTGGGCTATTTACTGATGGGCTGTGTACAGGTGCAGTGATCCTTGTCACCATATGACAACCACGGCAGAATGGCAGCACAAAATGTCATAAGGATGACCCCAGGGCCCAGAAGACACGCAGTTGCCCATGCCCAGGACATCGCCTCAACATCAAAATCAAATCAAATTGTATTAGTCACATGTGGCGAATAAAACTGGTGTTTTACAGCTTTACAGTGAAATGCTTACTTACGAGCCCCTAACCAACAATGCAGTTTAAAAAAACGGATAAGAATAAGAAATAAAGTAACAAGTAATTAAAGAGCAGCAGTAAAATAACAATAGTGAGACTATATACAGGGGGGTACCGGTACAGAGTCAATGTGCGGGGGCACCGGTAAGTTGAGGTAATATGTACGTGTAGGTAGAGTTATTAAAGTGACTGTGCATAGATGACAACAACAGAGAGTAGCAGCGGTGTAAAAAAAAGGGGGGGGGCAATACAAATAGTCTGGTAGCCATTTGATTAGCTGTTCAGGAGCTTCTTGGACCTAGACTTGGCGCTCCGGTACCACTTGCCATACAGTAGTAGAGAGAACAGTCTATGACTAGAGTGGCTGGAGTCTTTGACATTTTTAGGGCCTTCCTCTGACACCGCTTGGTATAAAGGTCCTGGATGGCAGGAAGCTTGGCCCCAGTGATGGACTGGGCCGTTCGCAGTACCCTCTGTCGTGCCTTGCGGTCAGAGGCCAAGCAGTTACCATACCAGGCAGTGATGCAACCAGTCAGGATGCTCTCGATGGTGAAGCTGTAGAACCTTTTGAGGATCTGAGGACCCATGCCAAATCTTTTCAGTCTCCTGAGGGGGAATAGGTTTTGTCATTCCCTCTTCACAACAGTCTTGGTGTGCTTGGACCATGTTAGTTTGTTGGTGATGTGGACACCAAGAAACTTAAAGCTCTCAACCTGCTCCACTACAGCCCTGTCGATGAGAATGGGGGTGTGCTCGGTCCTCTTTTTCTTGTAGTCCACAATCATCATCTTTGTCTTGATCATGTTGAGGGAGAGGTTGTTGTCCTGGCACCACACGGCCAGGTCTCTGACCTCCTCCCTATAGGCTGTCTCATCGTTGATCAGGCCTACCACTGTTGTGTCATCTGCAAACGTAATGATGGTGTTGGAGTCGTGCCTGGCCGTGCAGTCATGAGTGAACAGGGAGTACAGGAAGGGACTGAGCACGCACCCCTGTGTTGAGGATAAGTGTGGCGGATGTGTTGTTACCTACCCTTACCACCTGGGGGCGGCCCGTCAGGAAGTCCAGGATCCAGTTGCAGAGGGAGGTGTTTAGTCCCAGGGTCCATAGCTCATTTATGAGCGTTGATGGCATTACGTTGTTGAATGCTGAGCTGTAGTCAATGAATAGCATTCTCACATAGGTGTTCCTTTTGTCCAGGTGGGAAAGGGCAGTGTGGAAAATGGTGTTGGTGTGAGCCATGAAAAGCCTTTCGAAGCACTTCATGGCTACAGGCGTGAGTGCGACGGGTCGGTAGTCATTTAGGCAGGTTACCTTTGTGTTCTTGGGCACAGGCACTAT
Organism: Salmo trutta; assembly: GCF_901001165.1. Classification (NCBI taxonomy): domain Eukaryota; kingdom Metazoa; phylum Chordata; class Actinopteri; order Salmoniformes; family Salmonidae; genus Salmo; species Salmo trutta. The sequence continues at coordinate 34,475,411 of NC_042980.1, forward strand.
GGTGGTCAGCTTAAAACATGTTGGTATTACAGTCTCGGACAGGGAGAGCTTGAAAATGTCAGTGAAGACACTTGCCAGTTGATCAGCGCATGCTCGCAGTACACGTCCTGGTAACCGTCTGGCCCTGCGGCCTTGGTAATGTTGACCTTTTTAAAGGTCTTACTCACATTGGCTGCGGAGAGCGTGATCACTTTTGGTGATCACGTCGGAAGGCATAGCGGGATTTCTTAAAGCTTCCAGGTTAGAGTCCCGCTCCTTGAAAGCATTCTACATGTTCATCACACCAGCCATCGAAAAAATCCTCCTGGAGATGACAAATTTGGAGGGTTTCCGTAAATATGGAGACAACTGGAAAAGAATGGATGAGATTGACCTACGTGCCTACATAGGGCTGCTATCTTAGCGGGTGTGTATAGGTCCCGAGGTGAGGTTACATGTAATCTCTGGGATGCAGCGAGTGGAAGGGCGATTTTCTGTGCCACGATGCCACTGAAAGTCTTTCACACTTTCTCAAGAATGGTACAATTGGATAACTGTGAGTCAAGACCTGCAAGACTTGTGAGAGACAAACTGGTGGGTATAAGAGAGGTCTGGGAGATGGAGGTGGAGTGTCTGCCATACCTCTACAATGCTGGGCCTGAAGTAACAGTGGATGAGCAACTGGTTCCATTCAGAGGTAAATTTGTATTTTCATTTCTGTAAGTGATTTCCACTGTTAATTGTTTTATGTATAGCTGTAATATCACTGATTTATGTGATTGTTTTCTGTGACACTGATACCAATTACTGATAGTGATCTGTTTTGTCAAAAGGACGCTGTCCTTTCCGGCAGTATATTCCCAGCAAGCCAGCAAAGTATGGCATCAAGATATGGGTGGCCTGTGATGCACAATCCAGATACGCTTGGAAGATGCAAGTCTACACAGGGAAGCCGAGGAGTGGAGGCCCGGAGAAGAACCAGTGGATGCAGGTTGTGCTTGATGTGACAGATGGACTGAGGGGGCACAATGTCACGTGTGACAATTTCTTCACCTCTAATGAACTCAGTCAGCAGCTCCTGAAGAGGAAGATCACCATGGATGGCACAGTTAAAAAGAACAAGCCATAGCTCCCCCGTGCACTCCTCGCAACAAGGGGGAGAGAGGCCTTCTCATCAAAGTTTGCCTTCACCCCCACCACCACTCTAGTTTATTACCTCCCAAAGAGGAACAAGAATGTGGTCCTCCTGAGCACACTGCACAAAACAGCTGAGATCAGTGATTGTGAGGACAGGACTGTGCTCGAACTCCGTGTCATAAATAAGCCAAGGCGCAGCGTGCCAGTAATTCCATATCCTTTATTTAGAAGTGAAACCGAACAAAACAATAAACAGAAAGAAACGTGACGTTCTGGGGCTGCTCAAAGGCAGCTACACAAAAACAAGATCCCACAACTCAAGGAGAGAAAAAGGGCTGCCTAAGTATGGTTCCCAATCAGAGACAACGATGGACAGCTGCCTCTGATTCGAAACCACACTCAGCCAAAACAAAGAAATAGAAAAACTAGATTGCCCACCCCACACCCTGACCTAACAAAATAGAGAAATAAACCGTCTCTCTCAGGTCAGGGCGTGACAAGGCATGGACAAACCTGGACAAGGTGATTGGAATTTACAGCTGCAGGAGGATGACTGCCCGCTGGCCCCTGGTCATCTTCCATAACATCATTGATGTGTCCTCATACAATGCCTTTGTGATTAGGAACAAGATCAACCCTACCTGGATGCCTGATAAGCGGAACAAGAGAAGGGTGTTCCTGGAGCAGCTGGGAAAGGTACTTGTAACCCCACACATTCAAAGAAGGGAGCGCCTCCCCAGCACAGCAGCCTCTGCAGCTCTTGTGAAAACTGTTCAGGGGGATAAATCTTTTTCTGATCCACCTGAGGCTGCAGCTGGGGCAGGCAAGAGGAGGAGATGACAATTCTGCCCCCTAAAGAAGGACTGTAAAACAAATACTATGTGCTGCACATGTGAGAAATACATCTGCAAAGTCCAGGCACACACACTTGCATACTGTCCTACATGTGCTAATTAGAGTTGATTGATTTATGTTCTTCACGTTTTTATTTTGTATCTATCTTATTTTTTCTTAATTATTGTTGTTGTTTATACACTTTGTTGGTGGGGGCAATGGTTAAAAAAATGAGAGAAGACTAGTATTTTGTAATTGAATTCATCATTGTACAGTATATGAGAATTTATCAGTATGTTGCCAAAAAAGTTAGACTTATTGTTTCCCTTCAATAAAATGCATTTAAAACTACTTTCTGCACATTTCTGCTACTTTCTTAGGCTATACAAGTGCTATCTCTTGCTAAAAAAGGTTATCACAGTGTCTTGTGCTATATAGATGGATTTCAGAATTAACCTGAAAGAATCCATTGAAGGGTACCAGTGCACATTTACAATCTATTTGCTCTGGTATTCTTTTTTTTTATTATTAAATTACATGCTTAGCTCAAAATATGACAATTTCATAGTAGTAGCCATAATTCATAAATGTCACCATGCAGGGTTCTATATGGAACCATTTCAGTTCAGTGAATAACAACCTCTAGGGTTCTGATCAAAGAAGGGTTCTATATAGAAGTTTTAGAGGTTCCAAATATAATTTTTTTCTAAGAGTGTTTTGTACATAATCCACCCTACATACAGTACACAATGCATTCCATTGACCTATTGCCTCTAAGACATATGCCATCCAGGGGCCTTTATATTCTCTAACACATATTTTCAAGGTCTCCCTGGGCAATATTCCCTGGGTTCCTCGTCTCAACCCCTGCCGTCACAGTGTTACGATAAGCCTTCAGTCCCTATATGGTGTAGTGTGGAGCTGTCACCTGTCAGCGAGTGTGTCTCTTAACTCTCCACGCCGCTCCGGGTGGTTCTGGTGAATCACTTTGAGCTCGTCGGAGGAAGCAGGGAGCACTAGGCGAGTTAGCGTCTTCCGTGGGCTAACTGTCACGCGTCAATACACTGAACTCAATCAGATCATGTCGCTCCTCTCCACAGATTAAGTATTTATGCTGTGTTTTTTTGGGGGGGGTATGTGTACTTTACTTTACTATTCATATTTTTACACCATTTACTTATACTCCACTATATTGCTGAATAAAATATTGTACTTTTTACTCCATCCATTTTTCCTGACACCCAAAAGTACGATTTACATTTTGAATGCGCTAACATTAATAATATGTATGTCAGTCTCTCCTGGCTCCAAGTGGAGGAGAGATTGATTTCATCACTACTTGTATTTATGAGAGGTATTGACATGTTTAATGCACTGAGCTGTCTGTTTGAACTACTGGCACACAGCTTGGACACCCATGCATACCCCACAAGACATGCCACAAGAGGTCTCTTCACAGTCCCCAAATCCAGAACAGACTATGGGAGGCACACTGTACTACATAGAGTCATGACTACATGGAACTCTTTTCCACAGCAAGTAACTAATTGAAGCAGTAAAATGTTATTTAAAAAAAAGATACAAATACACCTTATGGAACAGCGGGACTATGAAAAAACACAAACACCGGCACAGACACACATACTGTACACATGATAAGACACGCACTCTACACACGTACACATGGATAATGTATTGTAAATATGTGATAGCGGAGTAGTGGCCTAAGGGAACATACTAAATGTATTTGGTAAAGTGTTATGAAATGTTATGTAATATAATATTTGAAATTGTATATAACTGCCTTAATGTTGCTGGACCCCAGGAAGAGTAGCTGCTGCCTTGGCAACAGCTAATGGGGATCCTTAATAAATACAAAATACAAATGCTTAGCAGGACAGGAAAAATGTCTAATTAACACACTTATCAAAAGAACATCCCTGGTCATCCCTACTGTCTCTGATCTGGTGGACTCACTAAACACAAATGATTCCTTTGTAAATTATTTCTGAATTTTGGCTAGAAAACATTGTTTTTCTGATTTGCTTAATATAAGGAATGTGAAATTATTTATACTTTTACTTTTGTTACTTAAGTATATTTGAGCAATTATATTTACTTTTGATACTTAAATATATTTAAAACCAAATACTTTTAGACTTCTAGTCAAGTAGTATTTTACTGAGTGACTTTCACTTTTATTTAATTCATTTTCTATTAAGGTATCTTTACCTTTACTCAAGTATGATAGATTAGTACTTTTTCCACCAGTGAGTGTTTGTGTGTGTCTCTTGTTTAAATGATGTGACTCACAATGAGCTTTTAATAGGTATCAAAGTGTAAATCCTCAGGCGGCATTAGATGGGATGTGAAAATAAGACAAATGGAAATCTTTAGAAAATATTAGGCCAGGCACAAGCACATAGAAGAGGGGGAATCTATTTGCTCAGTCACACACACACACACACACACACACACACACACACACACACACACACACACACACACACACACACACACACACACACACACACACACAAACCTGATGCGATCGGCACCATGGACAGCGCTGTAACTAACTAATCATTGAATTCCAGATGGATGGGAGATAAGAGTGATTCGACCAGATACACACATTGCCCTTCTCTCTGTGCTGGGCTGCTGTCAGCGTATGAATGTCACATCAGTAAATATCACCATGTCATTATGTTCATGTCACATTCTCATCTACACATTATCACTGATAATTCCCCAGGCATCGTGTGTGTGTGTGTGTGTGTGTGTGTGTGTGTGTGTGTGTGTGTGTGTGTGTGTGTGTGTGTGTGTGTGTGTGTGTGTGTGACATCACACATGGACCACTTATTGTATCTGTGTCTGACCACTGGGTGGCGACAGAGTGATGGAGACAAGCTTGGCAAAAGCCTAAGATTTCTCTCACTCAGCAATGTGTATTACACAGACAGTGTGTGTGTGTGTGTGTGTGTGTGTGTGTGTGTGTGTGTGTGTGTGTGTGTGTGTGTGTGTGTGTGTGTGTGTGTGTGTGTGTGTGTGTGTGTGTGTGTGTGTTCTTGATTTCTCCCACTCAGTAGTATGTCTTATTCCAAAGTCAAAGCCGATCGTGTGCCTTCTCTTGGGGCTTAAACGTGGATAAAGAGTCAGGCTAGGTAATCAATAACATCTCACCCAGGGAGATTATCTATGTCTCCAAAAACCATGTCTAATAATACTCAGGATTTAGGCCAAACACATCATTTAAAGTGCAGAAGAAAAGGCAGACATTGGATAAAACCTAAAGCATATCCATAGGCCAGTATTAGCGCTGTTAGCTAGCAATGTGGATTCAGATTTCCAGTGTTGCTGCAGCTGTGAGCAGTGCAGATTCTAGTGGCGGTAATTGTAGTACTTCTGCAGGGCAAGCCCTGCATGGGCCGTGGTGCAATATAGGGTCCTCTCTCTCCTCTCGCTCTCTCTATCTCCCCACCCGCTCTTTCTCTGCCTCTCTCCCTCCCCCTCTCTCACTGTCTTTCTCTTTCCCCCTCTCTCTCCCACTGTCCCTCTCTCCCTCCTACCCTCTCTCTCCCCCTGTCCCTCTCTCTCTCCTGCCCTCTCTATCCCTCCTGCCCTCTCCTTCTCTCCTCCCCTCTCTTACTCCATCTGTCTCTCTCTCTCTTCTAACCTCTCTCTCCCTCCTGCACTCTCTCTCTCCCTCCTGCCCTCTCTATCTCTCCCCCTCTCTCTGTTTTCCCCCCTCTCTCTCTCTTTGTTCCCATCCTTTCGATCTCTGTGCCCTAGTTAGTTAGAGAGCCACATGGCTGTTTTCTGAGGGAACTCCAGACAAGAGCCCATCAGTCTACGCCACTCTCAAATGCTCTCAAACTGCCTCAGGTGTCCAGAGTCAAAGAGAGAGAGAGATAGCATGTATATATATATAAATAAATAGAGAGAGACAGAGACAGAGACAGCGAGAGCGAGAGCTAGAGCTAGAGCTAGAGAGAAAGAGAGAGAGAGGTGAAAGGACGGATGATTAGAGAAATGTAGAGAACTGTAGAACCATTGTAGGATCCACCCCTTTTTTTCAGTTTTCGCCTAAAATGACATACCCAAATCTAACTCAGGACCTGAAGCAAGGATATGCATATTCTTGATACCATTTGAAAGGAAACACTTTGAAGTTTGTGGACATGAATGTAGGATAATATAACACATTAGATCTGGTTAAAGATAATGCTAAGAAAAAACCAACTGTTCTTTTGTATTTTTTTGTACCATCATCTTTGAAATGCAAGAGAAAGGCCATAATGTATTATCCCAGCCCAGGCGCAATTTAGATTTTGGCCACTAGATGGCAGCAGTGTATGTGCAATGTTTTAGACTGATCCAATGAACCATTGTATTTCTGTTCAAAATGATGTATCAAGACTGCCCAGATGTGCCTAATTGGTTTATTAATAACTTTTCAAGTTCATAACTGTGCACTCTCCTCAAACAATACCATGGTATTCTTTCACTGTAATAGCTACTGTAAATTGGACAGGCAGTTAGATTAACAAGAATTTAAGCTTTCTGGCAATATCAGATATGTCTATGTCCTGGGAAATGTCCAACCTCATGCTAATCGCATTAGCCTACGTAAGCTCAACCGTCCTGCGGGGGACCCACCGATCCTGTAGAGGAGGAACGATACACTTTTTTTGCCTGGTACCTGTACTATAGATATCTTGGCAGAAACATCAACATATACTTCAATCAACCACCCTAGCATGCTCAAGGTCAACATTAGTTATTTCTGTCCTCACTATCTTGACTTCTTATTTTTTGGTCATACTCGCGGTTTCATCTTTCTCAAACTTTCATTTTCTTTTATTCTTTCTTTCCTTCTGTCTCTCTTTATCTCTCTCTCTTCTCCCCATCCTCTCTTATCCATATCCGTTAGTGTCTTGTCTTGGTCTCCTTGGCGAGCTGCAGCGTTAGCTAACTAAGCTGTTCTCCTGGATTGCATTATTCCATTACGATTAGCCTAATAAGGTTGTAATTGACGGAGGGCCTTTCGGCACCCCATAGTATTGGTTTTACCAGGCCTCGGTTGGCCCTGCCTTGTCAGAGCTTTGTCTTTCATGTTTTATCTGGACTCCTGCTCACCCTGCTCCCCTGTACATGGGGTAAACTACTGACTGAGGCTGGGCTGGAGGGAGGTCACGAGAACACATCGGATTACTGCAATCTTGCACTCTTCACGCACCCTGTCACGACGCACCTTACCACCACCACTTACTGTAAAACACAGATTGTAAAAACTCAGTAATAATACTGTAAAACACAGTCATTTACTGTACAGCTCAGACATTTACTGTAAAACAGTCATTTACTGTAAAACACAGTCACATCCGCTTTTCCTCATCTGCTGGTCCTTTTGTTTAAATGATCTACATTGCATTACGTTGTTATAAACATTTAATTAACTACAGTACAGTACGTTGCAATAAACACTCAATTAGCTACATTACAGTACGATAACATAAACCCTCAATTATCTACAGTACAGTACGTAAATAAACCCTCAATTATCTACAGTACGTTGGAATAAACACTCAATAATCTATAGCACAGTTTGTTAGAATAAACCCTCAATTATCTACAGTACTGTTGTCACATCCTGACCAGTAAAAGGGGTTATTTGTCGTTGTAGTTTGGTCAGGGTGTGGCAGGGGGTGTTTGTTTTGTGTGTTTCTGTGTTTTTGGTTTAGGTTCTATGTTTTCTATCTCTATGTTTAAATCTAGTTTTCTATTTCTATGTTGGGTTTTTGGTAGGACCTCCAATTAGAAGCAGCTGGTTGTCGTTGCCTCTAATTGGAGGCCATTTTTAGTTGAGGTTTGTTTCACTTGTGTTTGGTGGGTGGTTATTTTCTGTATAGCCTGGGAGCCTTATGGAACTGTTTTTCGTCGTACGTTTATTTTGTTTAAGTGTTTTCTTTAAATAAATTAAGAAGATGAGCACTTTACCCGCTGCGCCTTGGTCCAATCCTTACGACGCCTATGACAACTGTACGTTAAAATAAACCCTCAATTATCTACAGTACAGTACATTGGAATAAACCCTCAATTATCCACAGTACAGTACCTTAGAACAAACCCTCAATTATCTACAGCACAGTACTTTGGAATAAACCCTCAATTATCTACAATACAGTACGTTGGAATAAACACTCAATTATCTATATCAGAATACATTAGAATAAAACCTTCCATTATCTACAGTACATTAGAATAAACCCTCCATTATCTACAGTACAGTACATTGGAATAAACCCTCAATTATCCACAGTACAGTACCTTAGAACAAACCCTCAATTATCTACAGCACAGTACTTTGGAATAAACACTCAATTATCTATAGTACAGTACATTAGAATAAACACTCAATTATCTACAGTACAGTACATTAGAATAAACCCTCAATTATCTACAGTACAGTACATTAGAATAAACCCTCAATTATCTACAGTACATTAGAATAAACCCTCAATTATCTACAGTACAGTACATTAGAATAACCCTCAATTATCTACAGTACAGTACATTAGAATAAACCCTCAATTATGTACAGTACAGTACGTTAGAATAAACCCTCAATTATCTACAGTACAGTACGTTAGAATAAACCCTCAATTACGTACAGCACAGTACATTAGAATAACCCTCAATTTTATACAGTACAGTACATTAGAATAAACACTCAATTATCTACAGTACAGTACGTTAGAATAAACACTCAATTATCTACAGTACTATACGATAACATAAACCCTCAATTATCTACAGTACAGTATGTTACAATAAACCCTCAATTATCTACAATACAGTACGTTGGAATAAACACTCAATTATCTATATCAGAATACATTAGAATAAAACCTTCCATTATCTACAGTACATTAGAATAAACCCTCCATTATCTACAGTACGTGAGAATAAACCCTCAATTATCTACAGTACGTTAGAATAACCCTCCATTATCTACAGTACAGTATGTTGTCATCTACAGTATGTTGTCATCTACTGTATGTTGTCATCTACAGTACAGTATGTTGTCATCTAGAGTATGTTGTCATCTACTGTATGTTGTCATCTACTGTATGTTGTCATCTACAGTACAGTATGTTGTCATCTACAGTATGTTGCATCTACTGTATGTTGTCATCTACAGTACAGTATGTTGTCATCTACAGTACAGTATGTTGTCATCTACAGTATGTTGTCATCTACAGTATGTTGTCATCTGCAGTACAGTATGTTGTCATGTACAGTATGTTGTCATGTACAGTACAGTATGTTGTCATGTACAGTACAGTATGTTGTCATCTGCAGTACAGTATGTTGTCATGTACAGTATGTTGTCATGTACAGTACAGTATGTTGTCATGTACAGTATGTTGTCATCTACAGTATGTTGTCATGTACAGTATGTTGTCATGTACAGTACAGTATGTTGTCATGTACAGTATGTTGTCATGTACAGTATGTTGTCATCTACAGTATGTTGTCATGTACAGTACAGTATGTTGTCATCTACAGTACAGTACGTTGTCATGTACAGTACAGTACGTTGTCATGTACAGTACAGTATGTTGTCATGTACAGTATGTTGTCATGTACAGTATGTTGTCATCTACAGTACGTTGTCATCTACAGTACAGTATGTTGTCATCTACAGTACAGTATGTTGTCATCTACAGTACAGTACGTTGTCATCTACAGTACGTTGTCATCTACAGTATGTTGTCATCTACTGTATGTTGTCATCTACAGTACAGTATGTTGTCATCTACAGTATGTTGTCATCTACTGTATGTTGTCATCTACTGTATGTTGTCATCTACAGTACAGTATGTTGTCATCTACAGTATGTTGTCATCTACAGTATGTTGTCATCTGCAGTACAGTATGTTGTCATGTACAGTACAGTATGTTGTCATGTACAGTACAGTATGTTGTCATGTACAGTATGTTGTCATGTACAGTATGTTGTCATGTACAGTACAGTATGTTGTTATGTACAGTACAGTATGTTGTCATGTACAGTACAGTATGTTGTCATGTACAGTATGTTGTCATCTACAGTATGTTGTCATCTACAGTATGTTGTCATGTGCAGTATGTTGTCATGTACAGTATGTTGTCATGTACAGTATGTTGTCATGTACAGTACAGTATGTTGTCATGTACAGTACAGTATGTTGTCATGTACAGTACAGTATGTTGTCATCTACAGTATGTTGTCATGTACAGTATGTTGTCATCTACAGTATGTTGTCATCTACAGTATGTTGTCATGTACAGTACAGTATGTTGTCATGTACTGTACAGTATGTTGTCATGTACTGTACAGTATGTTGTCAGGTACAGTACAGTATGTTGTCATGTACAGTACAGTATGTTGTCATGTACAGTATGTTGTCATCTACAGTATGTTGTCATCTACAGTACAGTATGTTGTCATCTACAGTACAGTACGTTGTCATCTACAGTATGTTGTCATCTACAGTATGTTGTCATCTACAGTACAGTATGTTGTCATCTGCAGTATGTTGTCATCTGCAGTATGTTGTCATCTGCAGTATGTTGTCATGTACAGTATGTTGTCATGTACAGTACAGTATGTTGTCATGTACAGTACAGTATGTTGTCATGTACAGTACATTATGTTGTCATCTACAGTATGTTGTCATGTACTGTACAGTATGTTGTCATGTACTGTACAGTATGTTGTCATGTACAGTACAGTATGTTGTCATGTACAGTACAGTATGTTGTCATGTACAGTACAGTATGTTGTCATGTACAGTATGTTGTCATGTACAGTATGTTGTCATCTACAGTATGTTGTCATGTACAGTACATTATGTTATCATGTACAGTACAGTATGTTGTCATGTACAGTACAGCATGTTGTCATGTACAGTATGTTGTCATGTACAGTATGTTGTCATCTACAGTATGTTGTCATGTACAGTACAGTATGTTGTCATGTACAGTACAGTATGTTGTCATGTACAGTACAGTATGTTGTCATGTACAGTATGTTGCCATGTACAGTATGTTGTCATGTACAGTATGTTGACATCTACAGTATGTTGTCATGTACAGTACAGTATGTTGTCATGTACAGTATGTTGTCATGTACAGTATGTTGTCATGTACAGTACAGTATGTTGTCATGTACAGTACAGTATGTTGTCATGTACAGTATGTTGTCATGTACAGTATGTTGTCATCTACAGTATGTTGTCATGTACAGTACAGTATGTTGTCATGTACAGTACAGTATGTTGTCATGTACAGTATGTTGTCATGTACAGTATGTTGTCATGTACAGTATGTGGTCATCTACAATATGTTGTCATCTACAGTATGTTGTCATCTACAGTACAGTACATTGTTATCTATAGTAAACAATACTGAAGTAACACATTGAGTACAGAAATAAATGGACTAGAGCGAGGTTTCCTAATCCGTATCTCAGGGACCCTCAAGGTTACACAGTTTTGTTTTTGTCTTGTACTAGCACACCTGAATCAACTAGTCAAGGGCTTGAAAATGATTGACTAGTTGAATAAGGTGTGCTACTGCTGAGCTGTAATAAATAATTTAACCCTAGTGGTCCCAGAGGAACATTTTGGGAAATACTGGACCAGAGAAAACAGAATAACATACAAAACTGTTTGTACAATTCCTGAGGTGACCTGAGTAGACTAGCAGTGGATCCAATATGAAAGGTAAAATGGAGGTTACTCTACTGCAGGAGGCAGCATGTAAGTCAGCACCTCATTTCCCACAGTGCTCTCTGAGCACTAGCAGCAATGCCCCCTGGGAGCTCTAGTACAAGCTATGGGTGAACGGTCACATAGTAATTTCCAACATCATGGATGGGTACACACACACCGACACACACACTCCCATACACTCAATGACATATACACACAAACACGCTGATGTAAGCAAACAAACAACCAATCACAGAGAAGGATACGCTGAATGAAAGTAATCAAGCATGAACGTAAACAAGAACAACATGTCTCTGCAAGCTTGTCCACCAGCTTCAAACAGCTGAAAATACAATATTTTTACTTATTGAAATAATATTTCTTAGTGATTTAGGTTCTCTACACTATACATTTCCGGTTTTTGTTTTGTTACATAACCTGAAATTTGGTGAACAATGTAGAATTATAGCAACCAGGTGATGGCAGAGCAATACCTCACTTTTGGCGGCAGGTAGCCTAGGGGTTAAGAGCATTGGGCCAGTAACCAAAATAGAAAATCTGCAACATCAGAATGCAAATTGTTTGGGGAAATATTGTGAAACACTGCCACTAAGGGTGAAACATCTGTTGATGTGCCCTTGAGCAAGGCACTAAACCCCTTTTGCTCTTGATAAGAGTGTCTGCTAAATGACTTGAATGTAAATGTTGAATGCTTGCCTCAGTTGCTGTTGTTGGTTGGTTGGCTCGTAAGGAGATTACCGTGATGCTGATCAAAGAGGGAGGGTGCAACCTTCCAATTTGACAACAAGAGACGGACCGGCTTTGGTTGACAAATAGAAAAGCTGCAACATCAGAATGCACATTTTTGGGGGAAATATTGTGAAACACTAACATTCCTCTATTACTGCAAATATATTAAGGGCACTTTCAGCAAAAATATTGCACGATGCTCCTTTATCATGATTAGTAATTAGTTTAGCTATTTACATAAGTAAAAACATTGCATTGGGTTTGCGGAGGCTAAGCATACTACAAACACATTGTTGACATGGCATTATAAAATCCCCTGACTCTACCAAAAAGACGGACACTACCACATGCACAAAGCAAGGTTAGTCAAACCAATAATACAGTGTATGTACTGTATTTAGCAGTGTTTAATGAAACAGCTTAGCCACTGGAGAAGAAGACTGGCTAGCAAACAGCCTGCAGACACACCACAGTAAATGTAGCAGAACTAATAATCTTAAGAGGAGGACCAGTGTATAGGGAATGAATGGGCAGATTAAGTCAAAGCAGTTAGCATAGCCAATGTGAACACAATAAAGGAAAAAAAGGCATAGCTAGCTAGGCTGCAAGCAGGCAGGCAGGCAGACTAACGCAGAAGCAAACACCACTGATTGGAATGGAAGTGAAGCAAAAAGCCCTTATTAAACACATACTTCCTGAGTGGAACATCTTCAATTACCCTATTGCTACATTTGAATGGGAATGACAAAACAGGAGGGCTATTTTCTCAAACCTGACCTGAGGCTAGAGAGATACATGTATATTCACCTGTTGCTTTTATTGGAAAACAAAACCCTGACGCACAGGCATGCACGCAAACACACACCCTCACCTCTTTTAATAAGAGCAGCTTGTTTGGCAGTGTAAAGCCATGCTAATGTTATTACCGCACAGCAAGGGCCACATTATACAGAGTGGAGTTATTAATCACAAGAAACACACACACAGGGAGGCAGGTAGTCTAGTGGTTAAGAGTGTAGGGCCAGTAACCGAAAGGTTGCTGGTTTGAGTCCTCAAGCACACTAGGTGTAAATTCTATCTATGTGCCATTGATCAAGGCACCTAATCCTAATTGATCTTGTAAATTGCTCTGATTAAGAGCATCTACCAAATGTACATATACATCTGATGCTTTCAGTACCATGTATTCCTGAGTATTGCTGAACTATATTACAGTTTTTTCCAACTGCTTACACACGTTTTCAAAACTGTCTCCTTTTTTCAAAGCTCTACACACAATTCCCAAAACTGCACACAAAATTCAAAATGCCTCACATCTCCTTCAAAATGTAACACTGCATTCAAAATGCCATAAACACATGTCAGAATGAAGCATTTGCATCAAATGGCAAACACTGATTTCATAATAGTACATTTTTGGATATACCATGTAAACACTGTTGTTCTAAATCTAAAGCTCTTTGGTCTTTCATAGGCTTATGTCTACATTTCAATACAATGTTCTACAGTGAAAGTAATCTGCTGAGAGGGGTAACAAGTACACTGTAAACACCAATGCAATGTAGAAACAGAAAATATTTATTAGGCCAAACATTACTGTTGTATACAGTAGCATACAACAAAACCATAAACATATGTAAACCAAAAGTACATTATTTAGAATACAGTAAATAACACAATTGTGTGTGTGGGGTCCCGGGGGGGCAGTTAGCAGTGCTAAGCTTCGCTACATTTCTTCTCCGGGCTGGGTCTGGCCACAATACTTCGTCCACATCACAAGATGCGTTTTCTCTTGCCAAACATCGAGGGAAGTATCTCCTAGCATGGCGTATCCAACCTTGGACAGAAGCAACCTTTATGTCCCCACATGCGTCCTCCATTGCCTGGAGAAGCGGCATGCGGGCATAGGGCTGGCGATCATACACTTTCCAGTGCCAGGCTGAGAAGAATTCCTCTATGGGATTTAGAAAAGGTGAATATGGGGGTAGGTACAAAACTACAAATTGTGGATGGGTGGCAAACCAGTTTTGGACCAGAACAGCCCGGTGAAAACTTACATTGTCCCATAAAACCACACATCTAGCAGGCTCCTGATCTGGATCAGGGACAAGCATTGTGTAAATTGCATCCAGAAAAGTGAGCATATGGCCGGTGTTGTACGGACCCAGTGTGGCATTGTGATGGAGGACCCCGTTTTGAGTGATTGCAGCACACAGTTATATTACCCCCACGCTGTCCAGGGACATTGGTAATTGCCCTCTGTCCTATTACATTTCTTCCACGGCGCCTGGTTTTGGTGAGGTTGAAGCCAACCTCATCCACATAAATAAATTAATGGCGAATTACATGGGCATCCAGCTCCAATACTCTCTGTAATAAACAAAAGGATATACAGATGAGTAAATATGGTATGTCTGAAGTACTGGAAGGAGTGTTGCATACATACCTCTACAAAGTCATGTCGCATATTCTTGACTCTATCAGAGTTTCTCTCAAATGGCACCTTGTAAAGTTGTTTCATCGTCACTCGGTGCCGTTGGAGGATGCGTTGTATGGTCGACAGGCTTACAGCATTGATGTTGTTAAATATAGTGTCATTATTCAAGATATGCTCTCTTATCTCTCGAATCCTAATTGCATTGTTGGCCAAAACCATATTTATAATTGCAGTCTCTTGTACATCTGTAAACAAGTGTCCTCGTCCTCCATGATGTCTTTGCCTTTCCACTCTGTACAGAATTCAAACACAGTATGTGCTCAGCATAGGAACTGTAAACAATGTACTAAAAAAGGTAGTACAGCATGATAACCAGCCTCATTCATTCAATGCAGTGCAGTAAATGGATGGCTTAGAGCTACAAATGTTTATGCAATACTACGCAGTCGTATGTATTTTAAAGTACATTACTGTAATGCTAAAATAGTCATTAGATAGTTGCATACCTGTTCTCATTTCTGAAGGTTCGAATTATGGACGCCACTGTAAATCGACTCAAGTTGGGCTGGACTCAAACCGTGGTTGATCACATGATCAACAAGTGTTGCCCTAATCTCATCAGAGATGGCTCTCCCTTCTCTTCTTTGCCCTCGTCCTCTTCTTCCTCTTCCTCCAACTCTTCGTCTTTGAATTTGTCCTCGTTATTGTCCCCTGCCTCTCCCTCCTACTCCTCTTGCTCTCTGTCCATTGTTGGCATCCATTGTTTAAAACAGGTAATCTGACCTTTGACCTATTTATAGGTCTATACTACAGTAAATCAGTGATTGGTTATTGATCAGTTAAGCAATTAGTGTTTGCACATGTGAGGAGTGTGTGTGTGTGTGTGACCTGGTGAATAAGTGTAGCATTTTGATTGGTGGTGTTTGGAAAAGGAAAGCAAGTCACTTCCTGTTAGATTTTTGTGTTTTAGGTTGAGAATTGTGTGTTGTGTTTTGAAAAAAGTGTTTTATGCAATTGACAACTGAGTCAAAGGCTGAGAAATAGCTTATGGTTTTGGATATTTGGTGTGTAGTTTTGCACTTTGAGTGAGAGGTTTCAGAAATCGTGTGACATGAAAAGATTTTGTGTGTAAGCAGTTGGAAAAAAACGTAATCCAAAGGTTAATTCAGTTGACTGTATCAGATATTCTCTGAAATGCTTCAGTGTTGTCTGTCATGTCAGTGTCGATGTCAGGCGTGCTCAATAAAGCCAAGACACAGACTCTCACACCTACTCCCGTTCCCTCTCTCCGGCGCTCGACATCGCTGGTCTACTAACCACCAGTTCAGGCAACCCACATTACGCACACCTGGCAACCATCATTACGCACACCTCCTCCCAATTGTTATGCACACCTGGACTTCATCATTACCATGATTACTTCCCCTTCATTTAGCTCCCAAGTGGGACAGCGGTCTAAGGCACTGTATCTCAGTGCAAGAGGCATCACTACAGTCCCTGGTTTGAATCCAGGCTGTATCACATCCGGCCGTGATTGGGAGTCCCATAGGGAGGCGTACGTCGTCCGGGTTTGGCTGGGGTAGGCTGTCATTGTAAATAAGAATTTGTTCTTAACTGACTTACCTAGTTAAATAAAAAATACAAATGTAAAAGCTCTTAGTAGTTTCAGGCAGTATTGGTTTTGTTCCTGTTCAGTACACTACACCTGTTTTGTTTATCTGCTTATTCTCATTATTAAACTCAACTTCTACACCGGCTTCCTGACACCTAGTGTATAAATTACAGACTGAACATGACCCTACTATAGACTCTAATACAAAGTGTATGGGTACAGTAGAGAGACACTCAGTCATCTGTCTGTCTCCATGCCTGTACTGGCTCACTGTACCACAGAGATCAATAGACATGTGCCTTTACACTGACAAGATCAGATAAAACCACACTGAGATCCAGTCACAAGGAGAAAGGGAGGGAGAGAGAGGGAAAGACAGAGAGAGGAGAGGTGAGGAGGGGTGAGGGAAATGAGACTAGAAGGGAGTGAACAGAAAAGAGGATACAGGAAGCGACAGTATGAAGACTGTAGTCAATATATAACTGAACACACACACACTATAATCTACATATGACTGAAAACACGCACACACTGTAAACACACACACACACTGTAGTCTACATATAACTGAACACACACTGTAAACACACACACCGTAGTCTACATAACTGAACACACACACTGTAAACACATGCACACTGTAGTCTATATTTAACTGAACACACACACTGTAAACACACACACTGTAGTCTACATATAACTGAACACACACACACACTATAGTCTACATGTAACTGAACACACACACACTGTAAACACATACACCCCTTTCTATAGACTTACACAGTAATTTTGACAACTTCGTCCTCCAACCTATCAGAGCTCTTGCAGCATGAACCTCATTTGCACTCACTGTATATATATTTTTCTTTTTCTACTGTATTATTGACTGCATGTTTGTTTATTCCATGTGTAACTCTGTGTTGTTGTATATGTCGAACTGCTGTGCTTTATCTTGGCCAGGTCGCAGTTGTAAATGAGAACTTGCTCTCAACTAGCCTACCTGGTTAAATAAAGGTGAAATAAAATAAAATAAAATGAACTGACATGCTGTCCACCCAGGAGGCAAAAATCTTGTTTTGTCGGTACATGGCTGTTTACTGTAATGTAAACGGATCAGAGAATGAATCTAACCCTGAAAGCATAAGCTACAACTAGCTAGCACTGCAGTGAATACAATGTGTTTAGTTGACTCAAAGAGAGAGAAAGACAATAGTTTAATGGTTCTGAACAAATTATTTTCTTCACTTACACTTTCACTTAATTAGCTAGCGAATGCAGCTAGCAGGTTTAGCCTACTCAAACACCGGGCCCAAACAGAGAGGAATGCTATGTTAGCTAGCTGGCTATGACTATCCAACACTGGAACTCTTCCAAGTCAACGTAACCTTTTGGTTTAATTCACTTATTGCCACCGAGGCCCACTGGTGTAAATGCTAAACTGCTTGCTGTACTACATGATTGTAACAGGTTAGTTCTAGTAACTATGTTAGCTAATATGGTAGCAACGATGTAGGCTGTGTGTAGCGGTTAGCGGTTAGGATATATAGGTTTGGCTTAGAACATTTATTTTGCTTGGTGACAGACAGCTGATGTGTTGTGCACTGAAGTCCACAAACGAAGGGAAAAGGTGAGAGGAGCAGAGCGCGTAGATGCGATAAGGAATTATACAACGATCAGAGGGATCATGCTGTTTTTATATGGCTGCTATGAAAGTGAATTGTAGTTGCGTGTGATCAGGGGTGTATTCATTCCTCCGATTCTGTTGAAAATAAAATCTTAAATGGAAGCAAATGGAACGAAACGGGGATAAACACACCTGGTTTACACAACTGGAAACACACACACACGCACACACACACACACACACACACACAGCTTGTTCCATAGTAAACAACATGTATTCGGTTTGATTAATGAAGGTTATGTGATGTAAGATAGTATTATAATGTTGACACAAAGATAATTAATTTGACAAAGATAATTATCAGGAAGAGCCTACTGTGAGTAGGAGTGATTCATCAATATTCACCTCAGTGATATAGGCTGCCGTTAGCTTAACCACACTTCTCCAAAAAGTTCTACTATCTGGGGGATAAACTCTTAGAAAAAAAGGGTTCAAAAAGGGTTCTTCGGCTGTCCTCACAGGAGAAACCTTTTTGGTTCCAAGTAGAACCCTTTTTGGTTCCAGGTAGAACTATTTTGGGTTCCATGTAGAACCCCCTGTGTAAAGGGTTCTACCTGGAACTGAAAATGGTTTTACCTGGAACCAACACCTCTTTGGGCTAGGCGTGCCACTAGCAACCCACCTTGACAACATCGGGTGAAATTGCAGAGTGCCAAATTCAAATTACAAAAATAGTAATAATAAACATTCATGAAAATACAAGTGTTATACATTGGTTAAAAGATGAATTTTTTGTTAATCCAGCCGCTCTGTCAGATTTCAAAAAGACTTTACGGCGAAAGCATACCATGCGATTATCTGAGGACAGTGCCCGGCTTACAAAAGCATACACACATTTTCCAACCAAGCAGAGGTGTCACGAAAGTCAGAAATAGCGATAAAATAATTCACTTACCTTTGAAGATCTTCCTCTGTTGGCGATCTAAAGGGTCCCAGCTACACAATAAATGGTCATTTTGTTCAATAAAGTCTCTCTTTTTATCCCAAAAACTCTGTTTTGTTGGCGCGTTTTGTTCAGTAATCGACTGGCTCAAAGGCGGTCAAAACATGCAGATGAATACATCCAAATAGTACTGGTAAAGTTTGTCGAAACATGTCAAACGATGTTTATAATTAATCCTCAGGTTGTCAATTATCTAAATAATATAATATAATAATATAGTATTCAATAGAAAGGAAAAAGAACGAAGTGCGCGGACACAGTCACGCGCTCAAACTAGTACTGCATGATTCCATAGACCACTTACCAAAAGGTCTTATTCTTCGTTGTATTTCCGAAAACAAGCCTGAAATCATGTCTAAAGACTGTTGACATCTAGTGGAAGCCATAAGAACTGCAATCTGGGTGCTGAACCCTTATATAGTCAATATGCTTTCAATAGAAAACCACTCACATCAAACAAATCCCATTTCCTGGATGGATTTTCCTCAGGTTTTCTCCTGCCATACCAGTTCTGTTATACTCAAAGACACTATTTTAACAGTTTTAGAAACGTCACAGTGTTTTCTATCCAAATCTACCAATTATATGCATATCCTAGCTTCTGGGCCTGAGTAACAGGCAGTTTACTTAGGGCATGTTTGTCATCCAAACTTCAAAATTCTGCCCCCTAGCCCAGAAAGGTTTTAAACAAAAAGGTTTCTTCAAAGAGTTATCCTATGGGGACAGCCGATTAACACTTTTAGGTTCTAGTTAGCACCTTTTGTTCTAAGAGAGTAGTAAATCATTTAGGTTCAGGTGCTCATGTGCAAAATGTGTTCATTTATTTAAGCACACATCCTCATTTGCAGGTAGAAGAGTATATTAGGGGAAATGCAGGACAGAATAATAAACAAGGATGGGCAAATTACACATCCACACGTTTATGATTCCACATTATTAGAGCTGAGTAGGCTAAAATACTACACAAAACATGATGATAAAAACAGAATGAAAGAAAGGACTTTGACTCTCAGTCCCTCTTTGCTGCCCTCCCTCCCTCCCGCCCTCATTTTCTGTCCATCCCCTTTCTCTCTCTTCCTCTGCCTCCCTCTCTTTCTCTCACTCTCTCCCTCTCTCCTTCTCCCCCCTTCTCTCACTCTTCTCTCTCTCTCAATTCAATTCAATTCAATTGACTTTATTAACATGGCAAGTTCATTATTACTTACATTGTCAAAGTATACATGTAGAAAAAATATATATACTGCTCAAAAAAATAAAGGGAACACTTAAACAACACATCCTAGATCTGAATGAAATAAATAATCTTATTAAATACTTTTTTCTTTACATAGTTGAATGTGCTGACAACAAAATCACAGAAAAAGAATCAATGGAAATCCAATTTATCAACCCATGGAGGTCTGGATTTGGAGTCACACTCAAAATTAAAGTGGAAAACCACACTACAGGCTGATTCAACTTTGATGTAATGTCCTTAAAACAAGTCAAAATTAGGCTCAGTAGTGTGTGTGGCCTCCACGTGCCTGTATGACCTCCCTACAACGCCTGGGCATGCTCCTGATGAGGTGGCGGATGGTCTCCTCAGGGATCTCCTCCCAGACCTGGACTAAAGCATCCGCCAACTCCTGGACAGTCTGTGGTGCAACGTGGCGTTGGTGGATGGAGCGAGACATGATGTCCCAGATGTGCTCAATTGCATTCAGGTCTGGGGAACGGGCGGGCCAGTCCATAGCATCAATGCCTTCCTCTTGCAGGAACTGCTGACACACTCCAGCCACATGAGGTCTAGCATTGTCTTGCATTAGGAGGAACCCAGGGCCAACCGCACCAGCATATGGTCTCACAAGGGGTCCGAGGATCTCATCTCGGTACCTAATGGCAGTCAGGCTACCTCTGGCGAGCACATGGATGGCTGTGCGGCCCCCCAAAGAAATGCCACCCCACCCCACACCATGACTGACCCACCGCCAAACCGGTCATGCTGGAGGATGTTGCAGGCAGCAGAACGTTCTCCACGGCGTCTCCAGACTCTGTCACGTCTGTCACATGCTCAGTGTGAACCTGCTTTCATCTGTGAAGAGCACAGGGCGCCAGTGGCGAATTTGCCAATCTTGGTGTTCCCTGGCAAATGCCAAACGTCTTGCACGGTTTTGGGCTGTAAGCACAACCCCCACCTATGGACGTCGGGCCCTCATACCACCCTTATGGAGTCTGTTTCTGACCGTTTGAGCAGACACATGCACATTTGTGGCCTGCTGGAAGTCATTTTGCAGGGCTCTGGCAGTGCTTCTCCTGCTCCTCCTTGCACAAAGGCGGAGGTAGCGGTCCTGCTGCTGGTTTGTTGCCCTCCTACAGCCTCCTCCACGTCTCCTGATGTACTGGCCTGTCTCCTGGTAGCGCCTCCATGCTCTGGACACTACGCTGACAGACACAGCAAACCTTCTTGCCACAGCTCGCATTGATGTGCCATCCTGGATGAGCTGCACTACCTGAGCCACTTGTGTGGGTTGTAGACTCTGTCTCATGCTACCACTAGAGTGAAAGCACCGCCAGCATTCAAAAGTGACCAAAACATCAGCCAGGAAGCATAGGAACTGAGAAGTGGTCTGTGGTCCCCACCTGCAGAACCACTCTTTTATTGGGGGTGTCTTGCTAATTGCCTATAATTTCCACCTGTTGTCTATTCCATTTGCACAACAGCATGTGAAATGTATTGTCAATCAGTGTTGCTTCCTAAGTGGACAGTTTGATTTCACAGAAGTGTGATTGACTTGTTGTTACATTGTGTTGTTTAAGTGTTCCCTATATTTTTTTGAGCAGTGTATATATTTATATATAAATAAATGGTGGGACCAACAGCAATAATAATAGTAGTAGTGGACTGTCTCTCTCTCTCTCTCTCGTTCTCACTCACTCACTCTCTCTCGCTCTCTCTCTCTCTCTCTCTCTATTTTCTCCATCTCCCTCTACCCCTTTATCTCTCTCTGCAGTCTGTAATGCAGCAGTTGGATGAAAAATTGCCTGGAAGGGGGAACTGGTGCAAGGTTGCCAGCAGCGACACACACACACACACACGCACACACACACACACACACACACACACACACACACACACACACACACACACACACACACACACAGCTGGCAGGCAGGCATCTTCACGGTCATTTTTTACCTCTCCTTGTCCAAGTCTGTAATCCCTACGTCTCAAGCTGACCACCATCCTTCCTGTTCCCAAGAACTAAGGCTACCTGCCACAATGACTACCACCCTGGAGCACTAACATCTGTCATCATGAAGTGCTTTGAAAGGATGGACATGGCACACACCACCTCCATCATCCCAGACACCCTAGAACCACTCCAATTTGCATACCGCCCCAACAGATGCTGAAATCTCAGTCGCACTCCACACTGCCCTCTCCCACCTGGACAAGAGGAATACCTATGTGAGAATACTGTTCATCAACTACAGCGTTCAACACCATAGTGCACTCCAAGCTCACCACCAAGCTTGGGACAATGGGACTGAACATCTCCCTCTGTAACTGGAACCAGGACTTCCTGACCGGCCGACCCCAGGTGGTGAGAGTAACAACAACCTCTCCACCCTGCTGACCCTCAACACAGGGGCCCCCCACTGCTGTATAGCTACGTGGACCGCCCGTGACTGGAAGGAGGGCCCTACAGAGGGTGGTGCGGTCAGCACAGATCATCACTGGGGAGAGCTCCCAGCCATCCAGGACGTACATGCCAGACGGTGACTGAGTAAGGCCCGGAAAATTGCCAAAGACTCCAGCAGCCTGAGACATGGACTGTTTTCCATGCTTCCGTCTGGCATGCAGCACTGGGGCATCAAGGCTCAGACCACCAGATTCCTAAACAGCTTCTGTCCCCTGGCCATGAGACTGTTAAATGGCTAACAACTAATGCTCTCCCTCTCCCACAGCCTATCCATACTGACTCTATGCCCATGCACATGCTGAGACACAACCTATGTTGCTGCTAAAATTCTTATTGATTAGATATATTACTACCATTACGCTGCTGTCCATTGATTATTGATTGCCAGTACCATTAGTATTTATCTAGTTATCCTGCTTCTGGTCACTATTACTCTTGTTTACATGTACAGTATATATTACCATCATTATTTGTCTATTTATCATGCTACTGGTCACTATTACTCTTGTTTACATGTACAGTATATATTACCATTAGTATTTATCTATGTATCATGCTTCTGGTCACTGTTACTCCTGTTTTCATGTACAGTATATATTACCATTAGTATTTATCTATGTATCATGCTTCTGGTCACTGTTACTCCTGTTTTCATGTACAGTATATATTACCATTAGTATTTATCATGCTACTGGTCACTATTACTCTTGTTTACATGTACAGTATGTATTACCATTGGTATGTATCTGTCACGATTCCCACCGACGGTGGCGCCCCCTCCTACTCGGGTGGCGCTCGGCGGTCGTCGTCACCGGCCTATTAGCTACCACTGATTCCCTTTTTTGGTTTTCCCTTTTTTTGGTTTTGTGCACCTGTGTTTAGTGTGGTTAATTAGCAGGGCTATTTATGTGAGCTGGTCCGCTTCCGTGTTGTGCGGGATTATTTCTATGTTAACGGTTCATGTTCGTGTCGGCGCTAGTTTACGCCGTGTGTACTTTCTCCCCTGTGTTTGGGAATATTTTGTTTCAGTAGTGAGTCTACATTAAATACGCCACTACCCTGTGCTCGCTGCTTCCTGTGCCTCATTCCTTCACCACGACTGCCAATCCGTTACAGTATCTATTTATCCTGCTACTGGTCACTGTTACTCTTGTTTACATGTAGAGTATATACTACCATTAGTAAATTAAGTATTTATATATTTCTACTAGCAGTCACTTTTCTACCCTGTCTACATGTATATCCTACTAACAGTCACTTTTTATGTTTAAGCCCACCTCAACCACTCCAGCTCCCCTGCACATTGAATAAAGTACTGGCACTGACCTGTACATGCATTCTTGTGTTAGTCATTTAGCAGATACTCTTATCCAGAGCCACTTACAGTTAATGCATTCATCTTAAGATAGCTAGGTGGGACAACCACAGATCACAGTCATAGTAAGTCCATTTTTCCTCAATAAAGTAGCCATCAGCAAAGTCAGAGTTAATAAGGGGGGGAGTAAAGTGCGAGTGTTAGTTCACAAAAGCCAATGTGAGGTAGGGTCGTATTCTACGGGTGTTGTAGAGCATGAACCTGCAGGAGCGAGTCACTGTTTTGATGTTTGCAGACAACGATAGGGTGTTGTCCAGGATCACGCCAAGGTTCTTTTCACTTTGGTAGGGGGACACTGTGGAGTTGTCAACATTGATGGATAGGTATTGGAGTGGGAAGGTCTTCCGCGGGAGGAAGAACAGCTTCGTCTTGTCGAGGTTCAGCTTGAGGTAGTAGGCCGACATCCAAGCAGAGATATATGCCAGGCACGCAGAGATGTGTTTCACCACCTGGGTGTCAGAAGGGGGAAGGGGAAATGTAGTTGAGTGTCATCCACATAGCAATGATAGGAGAGACCATGTGAGGATATGATGGAGCAGAGTAACTTGGTGTATAGAGAGAAGAGGAGAGGGCCTAGACCCAAGCCTTGGGGGACACCAGTAGTGAGAGTACGTGGTGCACACACTGATCCTCTTCACGTCACCTGGTAGGAGTGGCCTGCCAGGTAGGATGATACAATCCAATAGTGTGCAGAGCTTAAGACACCCAGGCCTGAGAGGGTAGAGAGGAGGATCTGATGGTTCACGGTGTCAAAGGCAGTGGATAGATCTAGGAGGATGAGAACAGAGGAGAGAAAGTCAGTTTTGGCAGTGCGGAGAGCCTCCGTGACACAGAGAAGAGTAGTCTCGGTTGAGTGATTCATCTTGAAGCCTGACTAGTTAGGGTTAAGAAGATCATTCTGAGAAAGTTGGTCAGAGACAGCACGCTCAAGTGTTTTGGAAAGAAAAGAAAGAAGGGATATCGATTTGTAGTTTCTGATGTCAGAGGAGTCAAGTGTTTCTTGAGGAGTAGAGTGACTTGGGCCATTTTGAAGTCAAAGGGGGCGCAGCCAGTAGTCAGGGATGAGTTGATGAGGCAAGAAGGAATGGGAGAAGGTCTCCAAAGATGATCTGGTGAAGGGAGAAGGGGATGGGGTCAAGCGGGCAGGTGGTTGGGAGGACAGACCACACTAGTCGCAGGATTTCATTTGGAGAGAGAGGGGAGAAAGAGGTTAAGGCGTAGGATGGTTCTGTGTGAGTGGGACCAGTGGACTCAATAGGCTGAGTGAATGAGGAGTGGATGTCATCAACCTTCTTTTCAAAGTGGTTGACAAAGTTGTCCACAGAGAGGGAGGAGAGAGGAGGGAGGGAGTGGTGGATTAATGAGGGATGAGAAGGTAGAAATATTTTCCTAGGGTTAGAGGCAGAAGCTTGAAATTTAGTGATAGGAAATGGCTTTAGCATCAGATACAGAAGATAAGAGGGTAGAGAGGAGGGAGTGAAAGGATGATAAGTCCTCTCATTGTAGTTCTTCAGTGTTTGCCCAGTGGGTACCCAATACCTGCTTTCCTTCCTTGCACAGCAACTTGATCAGAGAGCTATATCGTCTCAATCCTTCCGGTCTGTAGCATGTAGAATATCCACATCTCATGATACCGTTCAATAACTATTGATGTTTGATGGCCTGAATGTCTGGCGAATATCGAAACTCAAGGTTGAACACCTCTTCTACTCAGCCGAAAAAAGCTTCTCCCAAGTGGTTGTGACACCTACTACCATTGCCTGCTGAACTGCTGCTTGGATCCCACCCGGAAATCTGTTCCTCGTCTGCCCTGGCCGGCCTCCCCCTGTCTGGTATACAGTGGTTGCTCAACTAAAAGTTATGAGATTATGCTGCGGGACTAATTTGTAGTTTAGTATGGTATCCTGCATCACTGCTTCATTGCTCCAGACCAGTGCAAGGGGGAGTTAGAGCACTGATTGTGCTTTTGGGTCCCAAGGCACTAATGTGTCTCTAACTGACAATGAATGGGCGACATAAACCAAAGAGAAACTGATAATTGTGCACGACTTCAAATGAACTGAACTGAATGATGAGGATAAAGAAGGTGATTGAATTTAGAACAATAGTGTAAGAATTGCTATTCCTCTGTCCTGCACGCACACACCCTGAAAAAAAACGTATTTTTTTGTTTCTACTCGTCAGTATTAAATGAAATGAAATCAAAGTTTATTTGTCATGTGTGCTGAATACAACAGGTGTAGACCTTACAGCGAAATGCTTACTTACAGGCTCTAACCAATAGTGCAAAAAGATATTAGGTGAACAATAGGCACGTAAAGAATTAAAACAACAGTAAAGACAGGCTATATACAGTCGTGAGGCTATACAAGTAGCGAGGCTACATACAGACACCGGTTAGTCAGGCTGATTGAGGTAGTATGTACATGTAGATACGGTTAAAGTGACTATGCATATATGATGAACAGAGAGTAGCAGTACCGTAAAAGAGGGGTTGGCGGGTGGTGGGTGGGACACAACGCAGATAGCCCGGTTAGCCAATGTGCGGGAGCACTGGTTGTCGGCCCAATTGAGGTAGTATGTACATGAACGTGTAGTTAAAGTGACTATGCACATATGATAAACAGAGAGTAGCAGCAGCGTAAAAGGAGGGGTTGGGGTGGGGGGGGCACACAATGCAAATAGCCATTTGGTTACCTGTTCAGCCTTTTTGTCCTAGACTTGGCACTCCGGTACCGCTTGCCATGCGGTAGTAGAGAGAACAGTCTATGACTGGGGTGGCTGGGGTCTTTGACAATTTTTAGGGCCTTCCTCTGACATCGCCTGGTATAGAGGTCCAGGATGGCAGGCAGCTTAACCCCAGTGATGTACTGGGCCGTACGCACTACCCTCTGTAGTGCCTTGCGGTCAGAGGCCGAGCAGTTGTCCAGGCAGTGATGCAACCAGTCAGGATGCTCTCGATGTTGCAGCTGTAGAACCTTTTGAGGATCTCAGGACCCATGCCAAATTTTTTTAGTTTCCTGAGATGGGAATAAGCTTTGTCGTGCCCTCTTCACGACTGTCTTGGTGTGTTTGGACCATTCTAGTTTGTTGTTGATGTGGACACCAAGGAACTTGAAGCTCTCAACCTGCTCCACTACAGCCCCGTCGATGAGAATGGGGGCGTGCTCGGTCCTCCTTTTCCTGTAGTCCACAATAATCTCCTTAGTCTTGGTTACGTTGAGGGATAGGTTGTTATTCTGGCACTACCCGGCCAGGTCTCTGACTTCCTCCCTATAGGCTGTCTCGTCATTGTCAGTGATCAGGCCTACCACTGTTGTGTCGTCTGCAAATTTAATGATGGTGTTGGAGTCGAGCCTGGCCATGCAGTTGTGGGTGAACAGGGAGTACAGGAGGGGACTGAGCACATACCCCTGGGGAGCTCCAGTGTTGAGGATCAGTGTGGCAGATGTTTTGCTACCTACCCTCACCACCTGAGGGCGGCCCGTCAGGAAGTCCAGGATCCAATTGCAGAGGGAGGTGTTTAGTCCCAAGATCTTTAGCTTAGTGATGAGCTTTGAGGGTACTATGGTGTTGAACGCTGAGCTGTCGTCAATGAATAGCATTCTCACGTGGGTGTTCCTTTTGTCCAGTTGGGAAAGAGCAGTGTGGAGTGCAATAGAGATTGCATCATCTGTGTATCTTTTTGGGCGGTATGCAAATTGGAGTGGGTCTAGGGTTTCTGAGATAATGGTGTTGATGTGTGCCATTACCAACCTTTCAAAGCACTTCATGGCTACAGACGTGAGTGCTACGAGTCTGTAGTCATTTAGGCAGGTTGCCTTTGTGTTCTTGGGCACAGGGACTATGATGGTCTGCTTGAAACATGTTGGTGTTACAGACTTAATCAGGGACATGTTGAAAATGTCAGTGAAGACACCTGCAAGTTGGTCAGCACATGCCCGGAGCACACGTCCTGGTAATCCGTCTGACCCCGCAGCCTTGTGTATGTTGACCTGTTTAAAGGTCTTACTCACGTCGGCTACGGAGAGCATGATCACACAGTCGCCTGGAACAGCTGATGCTCTCATGCATGCCTCAGTGTTGCTTGCCTCGAAGCAATCATAGAAGTGATTTAGCTCATCTGGTAGGCTCGTGTTACTGGGCAGCTCATGGCTGTGCTTCCCTTTGTAGTCTGTAATAGTTTGCAAGCCCTGCCACATAAGACGAGCGTCGGAGCCGCTGTAGTATGATTCAATCTTAGCCCTGTATTGACGCTTTGCCTGTTTGATGGCTCGTCGCAGGGCATAGCAGGATTTCTTGTAAGCTTCCGGGTTAGAGTCCCGCACCTTGAAAGCGGCAGCTCTACCCCTGAGGTCAGTGGGAATGTTTCCTGTAATCCATGGCTTTTGGTTGGGGTATGTACGTACAGTCACTGTGGGGACAACATCCTTGATGCACTTATTGATAAAGCCAGTGACTGATGTGGTGTACTCCTCAATGCCATCGGAAGAATCCCAGAACATGTTCCAGTCTGTGATAGCAAAACAGTCCTGTAGTTTAGCATCTGCTTCATCTGACCACGTTTTTATAGACCGAGTCACTGGTGCTTCCTACTTTAATTTTTGCTTGTAAGCAGGAATCAGGAGGATAGAGTTGTGGTCGGATTTACCAAATGGAGGGCGAGGGAGAGCTTTGTGCGCGTCTCTGTGTGTGGAGTACAGGTGATCTAGAATTTTTTTCCCTCCGGTTGCACATTTAACATGTTGATGGGAATTTGGTAGAACTGATTTAAGTTTCCCTGCATTAAAGTCTCCGGCCACTAGGAGCGCCGCCTCTTATTTCCTTATACAGCTGACTGAGTGTGGTCTTAGTGCCAGCATCTGTCTGTGGTGGTAAATACACAGCCACGAAAAGTATAGCTGAGAGCTCTCTAGGCAAGTAGTGTGGCCTGCAATTTATCACAATATTTCAGGCGAGCAAAATCTAGAAGAGTTCCTTAGATTTCGTACACCAGCTGATGTTTACAAATATGCACCGACTGCCCCCCCTCGTCTTACCGGAGTGTGCTGTTCTATCTTGCCGGTGCAGTGTGTATCCTGCTAGCTGAATATCCATATCGTCATTCAGCCACGATTCCGTGAAACATAGGATATTACAGTTTTTGATGTGCCGTTGGTAGGATATTCGTGATCGTACCTCGTCTATTTTGTTGTCCAATGATTGCACGTTGTCGAGTATTATTGACGGTAATGGCAGCTTTCCCACTCGTCTTTTTCGGGACCTGACCAGGCATCCGGCTCTTTGTCCTCTGTACCTGCGTCGCTTCATCTTGCAAATAACGTGGATGTCGGCCCTGCCGGGTGTTTGGAGGGTGTCTGTGCGTCTTGTTTGTTGAATAAAAAATCATTGTCTAATCCAAGGTGAGTGATCGCTGTCCTGATATCCAGAAGCTATTTTTTGCCGTAAGATACTGTTGCAGAAACATTATGTACAAAATAAGTTAAAGATAACGCGGGGAAAAAACACATAATAGCACAATTGGTTGGGCGCCCGTAAAACTGCAGCCATTTCTTCCGCCGCCATTTTACTTACTAAAACTGTTGTTACACTAAGGTTTTTATTCTAAGAGAAACAAAAATGTTCAATTATATTCCATGTTATTCTTAATATATATGTGTTGACTGAATATAAGCCCCGATGCTCCTCCCACTTTTTCCCAACGATTCTCCCTGCAGGCAGTCACTGAGTGAGGTGCTAAAGGAGCTCCTTAAACTTGACCCCAAAAAACCATCTGGGCCAGATGGATTAGATCCTTTCTTCTTTTGCCGAGCCTATCATCGCCGAGCCTGTTTCTCCTATCTGGGGAGATTCCCATTGCTTGGAAGGCAGCCACGTTGCATCCTTTATTTAAAGGGGGAGATGAAGCTGATCCTAACGGTTATAGGCTGATGTCTATTTTGCCCTGTTTACCAAAAGTGTTTGAAAATCTGACTGGCTTTCTAAATGTCTATAGTATTCTCTCTGGTATGCAACCTGGTTTCCGCTCAGGCTATGGAATTGTCACTGCAACCTAAAAGGCCCTAAATGATATCACCATTGCCCTTGATTCTAAGCAATGTTGTGCTGCTATTTTTATTGACTTGTGCAAAGCTTTTGATACAGTAGACCATTCCATTGTTGTGGGCCGGCTAAGGAGTATTGCTGTCTCTGAGGGGTCTTTGGCATGGTTTTCAAACTACATCTTTCAAAGAGTGCAGTGTATAAAGTCAGAACATCTGCTGTCTCAGCCACTGCCTGTCACCAAGGGAGTACCCCAAGGCTCGATCCTAGGCCCCATGCTCTTCTCAAATTACATCAACAACATAGCTCAGGCAGTAGGAAGCTCTCATCTGTTTATATGCAGATGATACAGTTTATACTCAGCTGGCCCCTCCCTGGATGTTGTGTTAAATGCTCTACAACAAAGCTTTCTTAGTGTTTTTTATTTATTTCACCTTTATTTAACCAGGTAGGCCTTTTGAGAATAAGTTCTCATTTACAACTGCGACCTGCCCAAGCTAAAGCAAAGCAGTGCAAGAAAAACAACACAGAGTTACACATAAACAAACTGTTACGACCGTCGTTCAATGAAGACCAAGGTGCAGCGTGGTAGGCGTACATTATCTTTAATTTGAAATGTACCACCAAAAAAACAATAAACAATACAACGAACGTAAAGCTAGGAGTGCAAACACATGCAACACAAAAGACAAGATCCCACAACTGAAGGTGGGAAAAAGGGCTGCCTAAGTATGATCCCCAATCAGAGACAACGATAGACAGCTGCCTCTGATTGGGAACCATACTCGGCCAACAAAGAAATATAAACATAGATTTCCCACCCTAGTCACACCCTGACCTAGAGAATTTAAAGGATCTCTAAGGTCAGGTCATAACACAATATAAAAATCTATGTACAGTGTGTGCAAATGTAGAAGATTAGGGAGGTAAGGCAATAAATAGGCCATAGAGGTGAAATAATTATAATTTAGCAATAACACTGGAGTGATAGATGTGCAGATGATGATGTGCGGTAGAGATACTGGGGTGCAAAAGAGCAAGAAGATAAATAACAATATGGGGATGAGGTAGTTGTGTGTGCTATTTACAGATTGGCTGTGTACAGGTACAGTGATCAGTAAGCTGCTCTGACAGCTGATGCTTAATGTTAGAGAGGGAGATATAAGTCTCCAGCTTCAGTGATTTTTACAATTCGTTTATGTCATTGGCAGCAGAGAACTGGAAGGAAAGGGCTGCCAAAGGAAGTGTTGGCTTTGGGGATGACCAGTGAAATATACCTGCTGGAGCGCGTGCTATGGGTGGATGTTGCTATGGTGACCAGTGAGCTGAGATAAGGCGGGGCTTTACCTAGCAAAGACTTATAGATGACCTTGAGCCAGTGGGTTTGGCGATGAATGTGTAGCGAGGGCCAGCCAACGAGAGCATACTGGTCGCAGTGGTGGGTAGTATATGGGGCTTTGGTGACAAAACGGATGGCACTGTGATAGACTACATCCAATTTGTTGAGTAGAGTGTTGGAGGCTATTTTGTAAATGGCATCGCCAAAGTCAAGGATCAGTAAGATAGTCAGTTTTACGAGGGTATGTTTGGCAGCATGAGTGAAGGATGCTTTGTTGCGAAATAGGAAGCCGATTCTAGATTTAATTTTGGATTGGAGATGCTTTATGTGAGTCTGGAAGGAGAGTTTACAGTCTAACCAGACACCTAGGTATTTCTAGTTGTCCACATATTCTAAATCAGAACCGTCCTGAGTAGTGATGCTGGTCAGGTGGGCAGGTGCGGGCAGCAATCGGTTGAAGAGCATGCATTTAGTTTTACTATCATTTAAAAGCAGTTGGAGGCCACGGAAGGAGTGTTGTATGTCATTGAAGCTCGATTGGAGGTTTGTTAACACAGTGTCCAAAGAAGGGCCAGATGTATACAGAATGATATTGTCTGCGTAGAGGTGGATAAGAGAATCACCAGCAGCAAGAGCAACATCATTGAAATATACAGAGAAAAGTGTCGGCAGAGAATTGAACCCTGTTGTGCCCCCATAGAAACTGCCAGAGGTCCGGACAACAGGCCCTACGATTTGACACACTGAACTCTATCTGAGAAGTAGTTGGTGAACCAGGCAAGGCAGTCATTTGAGAAACCAAGGCTATTGAGTCTGCCGATAAGAATGCGGTGATTGACAGAGTCGAAAGCCTTGGCCAGGTCGATGAAGATGGCTGCATCTTTAATCGATGGCGGTTATGATATCGTTTAGGACCTTGAGCGTGGCTGAGGTGCACCCATGACCAGCTCGGAAACCAGATTGCATAGTGGAGAAGGTACGGTGGGATTCAAAATGGTCGGTGATTTGTTTGTTAACTTGGCTTTCGAAAATTTTTGAAAGGCATGGCAGGATGGATATAGGTCTATAACAGTTTCGGTCTAGAGTGTTCATCAAGTTTTCTCTGCCATTAACCTTGTTCTGAACCCCTCTAAAACAAAGGTCATATGGTTCGGTAAGAAGACTGCCCCTCTCCCCACCGGTGTGATTACTACCTCTGAGGGTTTAGAGCTTGAGGTAGTCACCTCAAACAAGTACTTGGGAGTATGGCTAGACAGTGCACTGTCCTTCTCACATATCAAAGCTGCAAGCTAAAGTTAAATTAAGATTTGGTTTCCTCTATAGTAATCACTCCTCTTTCACCTCAGCTTGCCAAACAAACCCTGATTCAGATGACCATCCTACCCATGCTAGATCACAGAGATGTAATTTATAGATTGGCAGGTAAGGGTGCCCTCAAGCGGCAAGATGTTCTTTACCAGTCGGCCACCAGATTTGCCACCAATGCTCCTTCCATGACACATCAGTGCACTCTATACTCCTCTGTAAACTGGTCATCTCTGTATACCCAACGCAAGACCCACTGGTTGATGCTTATTTATAAAACCCTCATATGTCTCCCCCTTTTTGAGATATCTACTGCGGCCCTCATCCTCCACATGCAACACCAGTTCTGTCAGTCACATTCTGTTAAAGGTTCGCAAAGCACACACATCACTGCATTCAAAAAAATCAACTAGGGCATGTGTTTGATTAGCAAACTAGAAATATGTTTGCATTAAATGAATTAATCATATTTATCTTCATTAAATGATTCATTTTTGTTTGTTTTATATGACTCAAAGAAAATTCGGATTAATTAAATTCATTCATGTCAATCCAATGAGAATGAAGTCCCTCAAAACAATGAATCTGATATGGTTAGCTATTGCGCATGCTCCACGCCCACCAGATGCAGACAAAGTTTGTAGAAGTGGGTGTGGGACGTTTCATGGACGACTAACCAGCACGTGCAAGAGTACTGTCACCTAATAGTTTGGCATCCTTGATATTAAGGGTAAGTAATTCAGATATATCTACTTTAATTTATTTAGTTCAATAGGGTGAGTGTTAAAAAGTTATTAGACAGTTGTGAGACATGTCTCAGTTTCTGTGACTGTAATAGCCCATTAAGAGATTCACTTGGTGTGGAACGTGTACCTGTGTTGTAGCCAGACTAGTGGCTCTGCCATGAGAGAGACACGGCGTGTGTGTGGGGGACTGCCAGGATGTAGTCGTAGCCACGGTAAATCATTGTGTTTAGAGTGGCTAAGTTACTGTTAGTCCAGAGAAGCTAAAGTTATAGAGCAACACTTATCGGCGGACCCATATGTTGCGTTTCCTGCCTTAGAAATAAATGTTAAAGTTTGACGGCGTCTCTTTACCGGCGTTTCTGATGGCTCGTCAAGTTTTTCAGCTAGGAGCCAGGCTAAATAGCTTAATACCAGAGGACCACAGTTTGGAGCTGCAGTTCTGGGAAGGTAGCAAAAGGCTGTGTAAATCCTGTCTAAACCTTTTTGCCACACAGACTCAACTCTATCCACAGATAAACAAAACACCATAGACTAATATACAAAATATTAGAGGAAACTATGATGCTCTGAAAGCTGTGGTGGAGTATGTCTTATCTTGATGAAGACACATGCTCTTGCCAAGCAAACTGGAATTTCTTTACTAATTCATTGTAGGCTAATGTGCACTGTATTTTGCAGGGGAAATAATAACAAGAAGCAAGATAAAATCTAAAGAAAGAAATTGAGAGTCTAAAGAAATTGCATGTGCTTTTTCTGCCTCTAACATCACATTAGCCCATCAGTAGGATATTTTCCTTGGTATTTGGTCTTCATTGGTCAGTCATTGAAGTCATATTTGGCACTTTTACAATTCTTGAATTCAGAATCTATTTAATTAGGTGGAATATTGCATATTGTTTTTCTGCTCTCTGGTCTTCTACATTAAGGTTGAGTAACAGTCTTCACATTTCAGTGTATGTAATTATAGATATTGTAATACTTATTCACATTAGAAATATTACTTCTGTTGTATTAACTTTTTTTTAAGTCTATTTTTACCATAAATACATCACAAAATAAAGCAGTGTCCCCATGCTCTGAGATTTGTATGCACCTCATCGACAATACATGTTAAGTAAATTTTTTGTTGTTATATTATTGTTTATCTGTTATCATATTTACACTTTTGATGTTTAATGATTTAGCTGAAATGCAGTGTTAAATTATTTGTATTTTTAACTACTGTATTTTGTATTTGAAGAAATATGGTATATTTATTTTGTCATTTGCTAATGCATATTTATTTTTCATTTCAGTGACGTATGTGGCGGTGCAAACATTGTGTCGCCAGAGAGGGTAGTAGGTACAAATTACTTACAAAGCTCTCCCTCACCCTCCATCTGGCAAATCTGACCACAATTCTATCCTCCTGATTCCTGCTTACAAGCACAAATTAAAGCAGGAAGCACCAGTTACACAGTCTATAAAAAAGTGAGGACAATTTTGCTAGCAAAGACTGGAATACGTTCCAGGATTCTTCCAATGGCATTGAGGAGTACAACACATGAGTCACAGGCTTTATCAATAAGTGCATCGAGGACGTCGTCCCCACAGTGACTGTACATACATACCCCAACCAGAAGCCACGGATTACAGGCAACATTCACACTGAGCTAAAAGCTAGAGCTGCCGCTTTCAAGGAGCAGGACTCTAACCCGGAAGCTTATAAGAATTCGCACTATGCCCGCCGACGAACCATCAAACAGGCAAAGAATCAATACAGGACTAAGAACGAATCGTACCCACACTGGCTCCGATGCGCTCGCCGAATGTGGCAGGGACTGCAAACTATTACAGACTACAAAGGGAAGCACAGCCGCGAGCTGCCCAGTGACACGAGCCTACCAGACAAGCTAAATAACTCCTATGCTCACTTAGAGGCAAGTAACACTGAAACATGCATGAGAGAATCAGCTGTTCCGGACGACTGTGTGATCACGCTCTCCACAGCTGATGTGAGTAAGACCTTTAAACAGGCCAACATTCACAAGGCCGCAGGGCCAGACGAATTACCAGGACGTGTACTCCGAGCATAGTGCCCTCAAAGCTCATCACTAAGCTAAGGACCCTGGGACTAAACACCCCCCTCTGCAAAAGGATCCTGGACTTCCTGACGGGCCGCCCCAAGGTGGTAAGGGTAGGTAACAACACATCCGCCACGCTGATCCTCAACACGGGGGCCCCTCAGGGGTGCATGCTCCGTCCCCTCCTGTACTCCCTGTTTACTCATGATGGCACAGCAAACACGACTCCAACACCATCAAGTTTGCTGATGACACAACAGTGGTAGGCCTGATCACCAACAACGATGAGACAGCCTATAGGGAGGAGGTCAGAGACCTGACCGTGTGGTGCAAGGACAACAACCTCTCCCTCAATATGATCAACACAAAGGAGATGATTGTGGACTACAGGAAAAGGAGGACCAAACACGCCCCCATTCTCATCGACGGGGCTGTAGTGGAGCAGGTTGAGAGCTTCAAGTTCCTTGGTGTGCACATCCCCAACAAACTAACATCGTCCAAGCACAGTAAGACAGTTGTGTAGAGGGCACGACAAAACCTATTCCCCCTCAGGAGACTGAAAATATTTGGTATTGGTCCTCAGATCCTCAAAAGGTTTTACAGCTGCACCATCGAGAGCATCCTGACAGGTTGCATCACTGCCTGGTATGACAACTGCTCAGCCTTCAACCGCAAGGCACTACAGAGGGTAGTGCGTACGGCCCAGTCCATTACCGGGGCCAAGCTTCCTACCATCGAGGGCCTCTATACCAGGGGTTGTCATCAGTACCTGAGCGCCAAGTCTAGGTCCAAGAAACTTCTAAATAGCTTCTACCCCCAAGCAATAAGACTCCTGAACAGCTAATCAAATGGCCACCCAGACTAATTGCATTGCACCACCCCCCCCTTCAGGACCCTGTCTTAGAAAGATAATTAATAAAAATCCAAATAACTTCACAGATCTTCATTGCAAAGGGTTTAAACACTGTTTCCCATGCTTGTTCAATGAATCATAAAAAAAATTATGAACATTGAACGGTCGTTAAGACACTAACAGCTTACAGACGGTAGACAATTAAGGTCACAGTTATGAAAACTTAGGACACTAAAGAAGCCTTTCTACTGACTCTGAAAAACACCAAAGGAAAGATGCCCAGGGTCCCTTCTCATCTGCGTGAACGGGCCTCAGGCATGCTGCAAGGAGGCATGAGGAAGGCAGATGTGGCCAGGGCAATAAATTGCAATGTCCGTACTGTTAGATGCCTAAGACGGTGCTACAGGGAGACAGGACGACAGCTGATCGTCCTCGCAGTGGCAGACCACATGTAACAAGACCTGCATCAGGATCGGTACATCCGATCATCACACCTGCGGGACAGGTACAGGGCGGCAACAACAACTGCCCAAGTTACACCAGGAACGCACAATCCCTCCATCAGTGCTCAGACTGTCCGCAATAGGCTGAGAGAGGCTGGACTGAGGACTTGTAGGCCTGTTGTAAGGTAGGTCCTCACCAGACATCACCTGCAGCAACGTCACCTATGGCACAAACCCACCGTCGCTGGACCAGACAGGACTGGCAAAAAGTGCTCTTCACTGATGAGTCATGTTTTTGTCTCACCAGGGGTGATGGTCGGATTCACGATTATCGTCGAAGGAATGAGTATTACACCGAGGCCTGTACCCTGGAGCGGGATTGATTTGGAGGTAGAGGGTCCGTCATGGTCTGGGGAGGTGTGTCACAGCATCATCGGACTGAGCTTGTTATCATTGCAGGCAATCTCAACGCTGTGCGTTACAGGGAAGACATCCTCCTCCCTCATGTGGTACCCTTCCTGCAGGCTCATCCTGACATGACCCTCCAGCATGACAATGCCACCAGCCATACTGCTCGTTCTGTGCGTGATTTTTTTGCAAGACAGTAATGTCAGTGTTCTGCCATAGCCAGCGAAGAGCCCGGATCTCAATCCCATTGAGCACGTCTGGGACCTGTTGGATCGGAGTGTGAGGGCTCTGACCATTTCCACCATAAATGTCCGGGAACTTGCAGCTGCCTTGTTGGAAGAGTGGGGTAACATCTCACAGCAAGAACGGGCAAATCTGGTGCAATCCATGAGGAGGAGATGCACTGCAGTACTTAATTCAGCTGGTGGCCACACCAGATACCTACTGTTACTTTTGATTTTGACCCCCCCCCCCCTTTGTTCAGGGACACGTTATTCAATTTCTGTTAGTCACGTCTGTGGAACTTGTTCAGTTTATGTCTCAGTTGTTGAATCTTGTTATGTTCATACAAATATTTACACATGTTAAGTTTGCTGAAAATAAACGCAGTTGACAGTGAGAGGACTTTTTTTGCTGAGTTTATTACCTCAATTACCTCGACACCGGTGGCCTCGCACATTGACACTGTACCTACCCCCGTATATAACCCCGCTGTTGTTATTTACTGCTATTCTTTAATCATTTGTTATTCTTCTCTTACCCTAAAAAAGTATTTATTGAAACTGCATTGTTGGTTAAAGGCTTGTAAGTAAGCATTTCCCTACACCTGTTGTATTCGGCGCATGTCACAAATACAATTTGATTTGATTTCTAACCCTGTGGCCAACATTTTGGGAAAGTGTGGCCCTCTTGCCACTTCCTTTAAAAGAAAACAATACTACAATCTACATTTTAGGGTTGTAGAGTTTATTGAGTATTTTCTATCTCTATTTCAGTACTTCCCTTTACTACAGTTATTACAGGAAATACTGAGTCACAATAAATTGCTGGATAAAGTGATTGAATAACAAATAGCGCAAGAAAATAAAGGATTTGCATGGTGATCGGCGGGTTTACAGGTCTTTTCGAGATGGTGAGCATAATAAAACAAATAGTTTCTAGCTGTTGAGAATTTCCATAAAACTTTATATTGACGATTTAGAGGTTTGTAATCCTCTTGGAACCTCACGCAAAAAGCATAAGCTTTGTGGGTTATGTTGGGTCTTTGACAATTTGCCTCCTGGCTCTCATTCTGCTCTCTCATCCATGTATTTGGCTGTTCTTTGTAAAATGTAAGATTTGAGCACTTGAAAAAGTGTTGGATCCACTTGTGAAAGATCTGGTACGAATGCATCAAAGGCACTGTGAATTGTGTAATAGCTGACAACCCAGGAGCCCATGGGCTGGCAGGTTTTGTAGAAAGTGTTATGGTTCGTTCCTCCTTGTTCCTTGTCAATCATTGGCTCATTGGTGAAATTAGCATTATGACAATATCTTTAATTAAATCATTCAAAAACATTTATTAATGCAATTGCAGACAGAAGTTGACAATCAGGAACATAGCACGCATGTTTCCGAGTAAGTTCTGTAAAAAAAGAAAAGGTCCCAAGTTGCTTTTATTAAACCCGAAGTCCAGCCTTCAGTGATGTCACTGCCTACGTCATTACCTTTTACTCCTGAGACCACAACCATGCCTACAAAGCTATAAAAACAAGGCTTTTAGTGTTATCTAAAAGCTTAGCAGCAAATGTCAACTCCCCAAAGTTGATTTATTGTGGAATGTCTGACTAGCCTTCCCTGTAGCTCAGTTGGTAGAGCGTTGCAACACCAGGGTTGTGGGTTTGATTCCCACGGGGGACCAGCACAGAAAAAAAAAAATGTATGAAATGTATGCATTCACTACTGTAAGTCGCTCTGGATAAGAGCGTCTGCTAAATGACTAAAATGTAATGTAAATGTAAAATGTAGTCTTATCTCCAACACTCCCCTGCAGAGTTCTGTCTCAGTCACACATTTCTCAGAGGGGACTCTTTATAAGAGAGAGAGAAAACTAGAAAACAACTGTGGGACAATTCTAAACCTCTATAATGAATATATATATACACTGCTCAAAAAAATAAAGGGAACACTTAAACAACACAATGTAACAACAAGTCAATCACACTTCTGTGAAATCAAATTGTCCACTTAGGAAGCAACACTGATTGACAATAA
This sequence comes from Salmo trutta, assembly GCF_901001165.1. Taxonomy (NCBI): domain Eukaryota; kingdom Metazoa; phylum Chordata; class Actinopteri; order Salmoniformes; family Salmonidae; genus Salmo; species Salmo trutta. The sequence goes on from NC_042980.1 coordinate 34,515,061, forward strand.
ATGTCACATGCTGTTGTGCAAATGGAATAGACAACAGGTGGAAATTATAGGCAATTAGCAAGACACCCCCAATAAAGGAGTGGTTCTGCAGGTGGGGATCACAGACTACTTCTCAGTTCCTATGCTTCCTGGCTGATGTTTTGGTCACTTTTGAATGCTGGCGGTGCTTTCACTCTAGTGGTAGCATGAGACGGAGTCTACAACCCACACAAGTGGCTCAGGTAGTGCAGCTCGTCCAGGATGGCACATCAATGCGAGCTGTAGCAAGAAGGTTTGCTGTGTCTGTCAGCGTAGTGTCCAGAGCATGGAGGCGTTACCAGGAGACAGGCCAGTACATCAGGACACGTGGAGGAGGCTGTAGGAGGGCAACAACCCAGCAGCAGGACCGCTACCTCCGCCTTTGTGCAAGGAGGAGCAGGAGAAGCACTGCCAGAGCCCTGCAAAATGACCTCCAGCAGGCCACAAATGTGCATGTGTCTGCTCAAACGGTCAGAAACGGACTCCATGAGGGTGGTATGAGGGCCGACATCCACGGGTGGGGTTTGGGCTTACAGCCCAACACCGTGCAGGACGTTTGGCATTTGCCAGAGAACACCAACATTGGCAAATTCGCCACTGGCGCCCTGTGCTCTTCACAGATGAAAGCAGGTTCACACTGAGCACGTGACAGAGTCTGGAGATGCCGTGGAGAACGTTCTGCTGCCTGCAACATCCTCCAGCATGACCGGTTTGGCAGGGGGGGCCGTCATGGGGTAGGGTGGCATTTCTTTGGGGGGCTGCACAACCCTCCGTGTGCTCGCCAGAGGTAGCCTGACTGCCATTAGGTACCGAGATGAGATCCTCAGACCCCTTGTGAGACCATATGCTGGTGCGGTTGGCCCTGGGTTCCTCCTAATGCAAGACAATGCTAGCCCTCATGTGGCTGGAGTGTGTCAGCAGTTCCTGCAAGAGGAAGGTATTGATGCTATGGACTGGCCCGCCCGTTCCCCAGACCTGAATCCAATTGAGCACATCTGGGACATCATGTCTCACTCCATCCACCAACGCCACGTTGCACCACAGACTGTCCAGGAGTTGGCGGATGCTTTAGTCCAGGTCTGGGAGGAGATCCCTCAGGAGACCCTCCGCCACCTCATCAGGAGCATGCCCAGGCGTTGTAGGGAGGTCATACAGGCACGTGGAGGCCACACACACTACTGAGCCTCATTTTGACTTGTTTTAAGGACATTACATCAAAGTTGGATCAGCCTGTAGTGTGGTTTTCCACTTTAATTTTGAGTGTGACTCCAAATCCAGACCTCCATGGGTTGATAAATTGGATTTCCATTGATTATTTTTGTGTGATTTTGTTGTCAGCACATTCAACTATGTAAAGAGCAAAGTATTTAATAAGATTATTTCTTTCATTCAGTTCTAGGATGTGTTGTTTAAGTGTTCCCTTTATTTTTTTGAACAGTATGTATATATTGTTAATCTGTAGTCTAGGACCCTATAAATGTAAGGAGGGAGGGGTCTTAAAACCCCTCCCCTTCTATTAATACAACATGAAGCATAATCAATTATTCTAATACATCAAACATTTGTACAGCCCCAATCATTACACCTAGGTGAACCTCTAGCAAACGTTTTTCTGGTGAATACATCTGTAGATTCCGCAGAGCTAAGAAATCCGCTATTCAGTCATTGACTGCTGGTGTTTTTGAGCGTAGAACGTGGCAACTTCATGAAGCCAATTTGAAGTGTGTACTGGAAACTGCAAGTGCATGCTGTGGAGTTAAACGGGATTGTATTTTGAGTAAGAATCTCACCCATTTTCATGTCACTGCAGGCTACCCTCCAGATGTAGCACATTATCTATTTGAGGGCATAGTACCTGTGGATCTTGATCATTGTTTTTCTCTTCTGATCTCTAAAAAGTATTTCAATTTGATCTAAAAGTTTGAGTACAAATGGGGAGATAAAACCAATCGCCCTCACGCAATACCACAGACGTTCTGTTAAAAAAATGTAATTTAAAAAAACTTTGGTGGAAATACACATGAAAATTGGTCTCTGCTTCGATTGTTGCCACTGATTAAAAGGCCACTTGTTCCAGAGGATGAACCTACATGGCATGTTGTTTTGGATCTCAAGGACATAGTGGAGGTTGTTGTAGCCCCTGTCCACTCCAAGTTGATTTCATATATTCAGTGCAAAATCGGTGAACATCGCCAGAGATACCAAGAGCTTTTTCCAAACAAACGTTTTCTCCCTAAATATCATTATTTGGAGCACTACCCTGTTATGATTTGCCTCTTTGTGCCACTTGTCCATAAATGGACAATGAGATTTGAGGCAAAACAAAGTTTCTTTAAACAGATTGCTACCAACTGTTTTAAAAACATACCTCTCACACTTCCTAGAAAACTTCAGCTCATGATTGCCTCTGACTTGCACTCTTCTGACCATAGGACACCTTTGGTGGTAACATTGCAATTGTGACATTGCAATTGTTATTAAGCAAAAATTACCAGATGAAAGTGATGTCCATATTACAAACAGTGTGTCATACAATGGTATGAACTACAACAAAGGAATCATTGTTGTCCATGGGCAATTGTTTGGTTTGCCCGAGTTTGCTGAAATTCTGCAGATTTATATTTTGCAAGGCAAGATACATTTTATTGTGAAAAAGTGATCTGCTTGGTATAGAGAGCACTTTAGAGCTTTTGAACTTGACACGTCACATGTGAGAGAGGTGGCTCTGATTGACCATGGGTAACTACTTGATGACTACCCGTTAGCTGCCTATTCAGTTAGAGGCACACTAACTTACAGGGAAAACGGGAGTAATGTTTGTAAGTATTTTTCCCCAACATCACATGGCACAGTAAGTTGTAAAGTCATGCTTCATAGTCAGGCTGCAACTTATTATTTCAATGATCTATTCATGTATTGATATTTTTTTTACTAATCAGTCATTAACTGAAATGTAAGACAATAGTGAAAAGTGCACTATTCCATTTGTCCTTGTAAAATCACAATTTCCTTGAGCCCAAGGAGACGTGTTCACGTTTCACTTGTTAGTGGCAGGAAACTTTTATTTTTGTGGAAAATAAAGGTTAAATCAGAATACCTGTAAAGCGGGGTAGTACATATCACATAAGATCCTAGTTTTGATATCAGCATTAAATGGAATCTACTGTAAGTTATATGCTTCAAAAACAAAGTATCGAACAGATGTACATTAGACCATGTATACACATACGCACACATAGTTGTCTAATTATAAATTAAGTGCCTCTGAGTTTTTTTATTGTGAAATATTCAACCAGTGTGTTTTTTTTATTGTTTTGGTCTACACAATGACCCAGCCCATAAGACTGAGGATTATCCTTGGTGAAAATGATGCCAGGAAGCTAATTCTGCCAGCAGGGATACTGGACTCCATAGAGAAATTGTGCCAGACAGAAAGACTCGTTTTGGATTGCAACAACATTTTCAATGTCAAGATGCTGATTTTGGAAATGAGTTCATAAAAATGTCGGTGATCTCCAAAATAAATGACAAAGCAAAGTTCTAAGGTGGTCCACTAAGGTGGTCTACTTGCAAAGTTGTACAGAAGATGATGCAATGACACGTCAACCTCCAGCAGTCCAAGGCCCAACAGATTCCATATCAATCTCCTCGGTTGACACGGATAATACAGAGCCCGCTTCATCTTCAGGTTCATCGCCATCTACAAGGCACTGGGTTTGGCCAAGTGTCTTCACAGTCCTTCGTTCAGCTATGAGGCTGAACTGCAACTTGAAAAGGCCAATGCTGAGTGCAGTGCTAGTGGAACTCATTTGAGCCCCTCACCGAAACTGAAATTTGACATTTTGAACGACTGGCAGAAGAAATTATTACATTCAAAGCCTACCCAACTAACAATGATCTGGATGATGTTGCAGAAGCCCTTGTGAAAATGCATCCTTGTCTGAGGGAGCAAGGATCCTTCAATGGCTGTTACGGGTGGGAGATTAGCCTTAAGCATAAAATGATAAACTTTCAGACCAAACTAAGAGGCCTGGGATGTGCTGAGGTGACGACAAATTCACAAAAGAACAAGGCCCAAGACAAATGTCTGCCAGCGTTGAATGTGGAAAAGCCCAGAAGGGCAGAAGTCAATTATTGTCCGCAGCATCCAAAAGGAGAAACCACTGAGAGTCTGGAAATGGAGAGAATTGCACTGCTTTCAGAGATTAAGAAGAGAAACAATGACCATATAGTGACAGCGAAAATGAAGAATACTTTCTCATACAGAAGACAAGAAGTTCAAGGACAGCCCTTGGTTACAGAGTTCAAAACCAGATGGCCAGCTCTGTTCATTGAGAAAGAGGTTCAGGAGACTGAAAATATTTTTCATGGGTCCCTAGATCCTCAAAAAGTTCAACAGCTGCACCATCGAGAACATCCTGACCAGTTGCATCACCGCCTGGTATGGCAACTGCTCGGTATCTGACAGTAAGTCGCTACAGAGGGTAGTGCATATGGCCCAGTACATCACTGGGGCCAAGCTTCCTGCAATCCAGGACCTATATAATAGGCGGTGTCAGAGGAAAGACCATAAAATTGTCCGACTCCAGTCACCCAAGTCATAGACTGTTTTCTCTGCTACCACACGGCAAGCGGTACAGGAACGCCAAGTCTAGGACCAAAAGGCTAATTAAGATCTTGTATAGATGTTGAGTACTTGCCTTTTGGGCTCCTGAGACCTAAGTATTGTCTACCACACAATAACCATGCTCAAAACATTTGCAAGACTGCAGAGTTATTTTTTCAAACTGATCACATTCTGAATATTGTCAGAATGGGTTCCCTTATTTCCTCAGGATGACACATTACATACATGCATGCGTCCTCAAGTCCTTGTGCACCTACCTGAACGAAGATAATGAGAAACTTGTGAAGGAATATATGGTGAGTTACATACACTAGGTGTTACTTTCTTCCCTAGTTCTCCAATGAATGCTTTCAGTGCTCACTGGGATGTCCAACCTTAGATTTCACTTTGTACTATTTTTGTAATGTATGACTTCAGTACATCTCCAACTGTACGACTTAATTTGTACTTTTCTTCATAACATTTTAAATGTGTGTTTTACAATTGACAATTCTATGATCAGCATACTTGACTTTGTCTTGCCTCCAGTCTCTTGCCACACTTTGTCTAGACTCAGAAAATGTATTTGACATATTTTACTCCACAGAACACAGACCTCGACTCCAACACTTCCATGGAGCAAACTGTGATGGGAGTGTATGTCATACAGAAGGAGGGTGCGGAGCCTGGAGATGACCCAGAGGACATCGGTGTCCTGATTGAAGGTGTGGTTTGCGGAACATTGCGATGGCTTGTGCTCTGTTATTTGGACAGATATATTGTTTGAACCTAAACTACCCAGCAGAGCTTAAACGCACTTTTGAAGTTCTGCAGAAGATTCTTCTAAATATGGATGGGCAAAGGTTGTCGTCCAAGGCACAATTTCTAAAAAACAAGCTTCTGGAGTGACTAAGCTTGAAGAACCCTGGTATTTGTCCATATCTCTGTAATGCAGGTTTTTAGAAAGTTCAAAGTTGGAAGTCATAACATTTTTCAAAAGGACTATTTAATTTAGTTTGCTCAATGGACTGAGACTAAGTTTGTTGTCTCATAGGTTGAAAAGTCTACCACGTTTGTGTGTGGGTGGAGCAGACACAGAGCAGTGTTGTTGAACACATGTTAAATAGAGTAAATACACCATTAATGGTTATAGCCTCCTTAAAATGTAGTATTTAAAAATATTTTTTGACATTTTATCAACATGGCAAAAAGATTGTGCAAGCAACATTACAGTAATTTTTCACTACATCTGATAACATTTTTTATTTTTTGCAATGCACATGTGTAGATTGTAATAATTCAGTGTTAAAATGCATATTGTTGCAGTCATGCACACATCTTGCTGGATTATTTGTAAACTTTGTTTTTATTATGGGCCAAGAATATTTTGTAGGTTCCAATATCTATTGCATTTTTGTAAATGTGTTTACTAAGTTTAATTGTTGCACTTAGAATTTGAAAACTTGAAATCACAGCAGTCATGCACAAATTCTGAAAGATTGTTTTAAGGCTGCTTTCTTAATGAGCCTCAATTATTTTGTTGGCAAAATATTCTACATGCATTTGTTACAAAAGTTGAAAAAATGATTGGATGTTGAATGTTAAAAACCTTAAATGACAGAAGTGCACACATTTTGCAAGACTATTTGCAAACTTGGTTTTCTTGAAGCCACTACGCTTAGGATTTGGAAGTGAATACAGCATTCCCAAATGCAAAATGATATGGTTAATATTTGACACAAACAAAATGAGAGTCTTGGTGAAAATTGGTTTAATTGTTGCTTTTCATTGAGTCCTAGAAGGAATTAAGTCACTTACTATTTTAGTCAGTAATTTAAGTTAAAAATGACAATATGCCAGTAGTAAGTGGAGATGCGTGAAAAAGACAATGTAGAGATAATGATGGTAAAGATCTGATGTAATGTTAGGCCCACAGGATGTTAGAGTGTCTCCATTTGCGTAATCCTTCTCGACTGAGTGAACATTGTTTTGGAAGTTCTATAGTCTCCTACATGCATTGCTGTGGGTGGAACGGTTCTAAATGTACCTGTTATTTCCTCAACTCATTTAAACCTCTTGGTCTCTTAGCTTTGAAGTCTGCGTCAACCATCCTTCAGAACAGTGTGGTTGCAATTAGGACTGTTGGTTTGTATTCTCAGGTGGCATGAAGGTAAATTGAGGCCTGGGGGTTGGTGCTAATATGATAACTAAAGGGAAGTTTAGCATGAGATGGTTAAAGAGGAGAAAGCTGAGAAGAACAGGGATCTTGGCAGCTGTATGTTAAAGCCAAATATTAAATAAAATATGAAATGGTTTTGCATTTTGTTGTCCTTTTTTATGTATGTTAGTGGACCTATACTAGTTCATACAACAAGGCTGGATTTTGTTGTACTAAAGTGTTTGACCAATGTAAAATAAACTTAAATTAATTTGCCATTTTAACTAAAAAGTCAAATGAATGTAAATATTAATATGACATGTTCAAATAACACAATCAAGATGGCCTGATTTTACTTGATTTGATTAGATGGAATATAGGTGGCATGACTAAATTACGTTCATCCAATGATGTATTTTTTTGTGTGGTTCGCTCCTCTTTTCAGTTCGCTGCAGCTTGTGACTGGAATGAGCTGCAAAAACACTTAAACTGGACAGTTTTATCTCCATCTCTTCATTGAAAGATTTAATCATGGACACTCTTACTGACACGTGGCTGCTTCACATGATGTATTGTTGTCTCTACCTTCTTGCTCTTTGTGCAGTTGTCTGTGCCCAATAATGTTTATTCCATGTTTTGTGCTGCTACCATGTTGTGCTGCTGACATGTTGTGTTGCTACCGTGTTGTTGTCTTGTTGTGTTGCTACCTTGCTGTGTTGTCATGTGATGCTGCCATGCTGTGTTGTCTTAGGTCTCTCTTTAAGTAGTGTGGTGGTGTCTCTCTTGTCGTGATATGTGTTGTGTCCTACATTTTTATTTTTAATCCCAGTCACCGTCCCCGTAGGAGGACTTTTACCTTTTGGAGGCCTTCAATGTAAATAAGATTTGACTTGCCTATTTAAATAAAGGTTAAATAAAAATGGTATAAAAATGATTGGGTTTTATTCTTTTTTTTCTATTTTCTATAAGTATTTATTATCACTGCATTGTTGGAAAGAGCTCTCAAGCTAAGAATTTCACTGTACTGTTGTGTCCTGTGCACGAATACACTTGAAACTTGAAACACACAAGCAAAACAATCGCATATCCATATAAACATTTAAGAGTAGGTAGTAATCATTGTACAGAGCCACACATATTTTTTTAAACCCTTATTTTACCAGGTAAGTTGACTGAGAACACATTCTCATTTACAGCAACAACCTGGGGAATAGTTACAGGGGACAGGAGGGGGGATGAATGAGCCAATTGTGAGCTGGGGTTGATTAGGTGGCCATGATGGTATGAGGGCTAGATTGGTCATTTAGCCAGAACACCGAGGTTAACACCCCTACTCTTACAACAAGTGCCAGGGGATCTTTAGTGACTACAGAGTCAGGACACCTGTTGAACGTCCCATCCGAAAGACAGCACCCTATGCAGGGCAATGTCCCCAATCACTGCCCTGGGGTATTGGGATATTTTGTTAGACCAGAGAAAAGAGTGCCTCCTACTGGCCCTCCAACACCACTTCCAGCAGCATCTGGTCTCCCACTCAGGGACCAACCCTGCTTAGCTTCAGAAGCAAGCCAGCAGTGGGATGCAGGGTGGTGCTAGCGCAGCATACCACACATTTACATGAGAGGCTTTGTGCATTTGAGCTAACCAGCTGCCTTCCAGTCCGCTGCCCCAGTGGAAACTCTTGGATTATTAGTAATGGAGCCCCTTTTCTCATTTGGAGACCTACACAAACCGTAAACGTGTGTATTTGTGTGTGTGTGTGTGTATGTGTGTGTGTGTGTGTGTGTGTGTGTGTGTGTGTGTGTGTGTGTGTGTGTGTGTGTGTGTGTGTGTGTGTGTGTGTGTGTGTGTGTGTGTGTGTGTGTGTGTGTGTGTGTGTGTGTGTGTGTGTGTGTGTGTGCGTGTTTCAATGGTATAGTGTATGTGTGCGCCTGCATGTATGCATGTGTGCGTTTTCCGGTTTAACATCAAGTGATGTTAAAGAATAATACACACACAAACACACACACACAATGAATATGTTTTACTATCCTTGTGGGGACCTAAACAAAGTCATATTTTCCCTAAACCTTAACCCTAAACATAACACTAACCCTTATTCAAACCGAACCCTTACTGTAGCCATAAACCTAAACCTGCCCCTAAGCCTAAAGTAGCCTTTTTCCTCACAGAGACCTGAGAAATGTCCCCACAAATTGTACTTGGTTTACTGTCCTTGTGGGGATTTACGGTACCCACGAGGAAAGTAATACAAGCCCACACACACACACCACACAAATAAACACACACCACACACACACAGACACACACACACACACACACACACACACACACACACACACACACACACACACACACACACACACACACACACAATTGCAAAATCACAAACTCAGCAAAAAAAGAAATATCCTCTAACTGTCAACTGCGTTTATTTTCAGCAAACTTAACATGTGTAAATATTTGTATGAACATAACAAGATTCAACAACTGAGACATAAACTGAACAAGTTCCACAGACATGTGACTAACAGAAATTGAATAATGTGTCCTTGAACAAAGGGGGAAGCGGGGGGTGGCCACCAGCTGCATTAAGTACTGCAGTGCATCTCCTCCTCATGCACTGCACCAGATTTGCCCGTTCTTGCTGTGAGATGTTACCCCACTCTTCCACCAAGGCACCTGCAAGCTCCTGGACATTTCTGGGGGGAACAAGTGTGTGTGTGTGTGTGTGTGTGTGTGTGTGTGTGTGTGTGTGTGTGTGTGTGTGTGTGTGTGTGTGTGTGTGTGCTTGCTGTGAGATGTTACCCCACTCTTCCACCAAGGCACCTGCAAGCTCCCGGACATTTCTGGGGGGAATGGCCCTAGCCCTCACCCTCTGATCTAACAGGTCCCAGACGTGCTCAATGGGATTGAGATCCGGGCTCTTCGCTGGCCATGGCAGAACACTGACATTCCTGTCTTGCAGGAAATCACACACAGAATAAGCAGTATGGCTGGTGGCATTGTCATGCTGGAGGGTCATGTCAGGATGAGCCTGCAGGAAGGGTACCACATGTGGGAGGAGGATGTCTTCCCTGTAACGCACAGCGTTGGGATTGCCTGCAATGGGGCGGCAGGTAGCCTAGTGGTTAGAGCGTTGGACTAGTAACCGGAAGGTTGCAAGATCGAATCCCCAAGCTGACAAGTTAAAAATCTGTTGTTCTGCCCCTGAACAAGGCAGTTAACCCACTGTTCCTAGGCTGTCATTGAAAATAAGAATTTGTTCTTAACTGACTTGCCTAGTTAAATAAAGGTAAAAAAAAAAAAATGACAACAAGCTCAGTCCGATGATGCTGTGACACACTGCCCCAAACCATGATGGACCATCTACCTCGAAATCGATCCCGCTCCAGGGTACATGCCTTGGTGTAACGCTCATTCCTTCAACGATAAATGCAAATCTGACCATCACCCCTGGTGAGACAAAACCGTGACTCATCAGTGAAGAGCACTTTTTGCCAGTCCTGTCTGGTCCAGTGACGGTGGGTTTGTGCCCATAGGCAACGTTGTTGCAGGTGATGTCTGGTGAGAACCTGTCTTACAACAGGCCTACAAGCCCTCAGTCCAGCCTCTCTCAGCCTATTGCGGACAGTCTGAGCACTGGTGGAGGGATTGTTTTAGGTTAGATTACTTGTTAGATATTACCGCATGGTCGGAACTAGAAGCACAAGCATTTCGCTACACTCACATTAACATCTGCTAACCATGTGTATGTGACAAATAAAATTTGATTTGATATGGTGTAACTCAGGCAGTTGTTGTTGCCATCCTGTACCTGTCCTGCATGTGTGATGTTCAGATGTACCGATCCTGTGCAGGTCTTGTTACACGTGGTCTGCCACTGCGAGGACGATCAGCTGTCCGTCCTGTCTCCCTGTAGCGCTGTCTTAGGCGTCTCACAGTATGGACATTGCAATTTATTGCCCTGGCCACATCTGCCTTCCTCATGCCTCCTTGCAGCATGCCTAAGACATGTTAACGCAGATGAGAAGGGACCCTGGGCATCTTTCTTTTGGTGTTTTTCAGAGTCAGTAGAAAGGCCTCTTCAGTGTCCTAAGTTTTCATAACTGTGACCTTAATTGTCTACCGTCTGTAAGCTGTTAGTGTCTTAAAGACAGTTCCAAAGGTGCATGTTCATTCATTTTTCATGGTTCATTGGACAAGCATGGGAAACAGTGTTTAAACCCTTTACAATGAAGATCTGTGAAGTTATTTGGATTTTTATTAATTATCTTTGAAAGACAGGGTCCTGAAAAAGGGTTGATTCTTTTTTTGCTGAGTTTAGTTATGAGCTAGTTATCAAACTCTCCAACATCAACTCCTATACCCCTCCTTATTAAGTAATAAGATGCTGTTTGCATTTCTGGGCCCAAAGTCACACTAAGAAATAACAACAGCAGCAACAGCAACAGCAGCAACAGCAACAGCAACAACAGCAATAGCAACATCAGCAGCAACAGCAGCAACAGTAATAGCAACATCAGCAGCAACAGCAACAGCAACAGCAGCAGCAGCAACAACAACAGCAACAGCAACAGCAACAGCAGCAAAAGCAAAAGCAACAGCAACAGCAGCAAAAGCAAAAGCAACAGCAACAGCAGCAGCAGCAGCAGCAGCAACAGCAACAGCAGCAACAGCAACAGCAGCAACAGCAACAGCAACAGCAGCAAGAGCAACAGCAGCAGCAGCAGCAACAACAACAGCAGCAACAGCAGCAGAAAGGCACATGCATCCTATGTGGCATTATATCTGCAGTCAACACTGCAACAAGCACTACACCGATCTAGTGCCACTTATCAAAAAAACAATACACAGTTGGATAAAACAGTGACTGTATGTCATCACACTCTACTCCACTCTACTGAGTCAATAGAAAATCCCTTGACATGTTTGATTTTTCATATGATGACCTGGAACACATTGCCATCAATGTTTATCTGACACGGGGATCCCTGATGCAGTAGCACCAAATAAAGTTGGAGAAAAAAGGGAAGAAGAGAGGAAGTCATCTTCAAAGGATGTCACAAAAGTGTATCGCTGGGTTGGGGGAGAAGGGGGGAGGGATGGAGGGAGTAATGGGGTGAAGAATCAAAGATAGCTCTTCTTCAAAGGAACAGAGGTTTGGATAAAGCCACGTTCTTTAGTTAAAAGCTAATTTAAAGGTAAGATCGCTGATTCTGCACTGCAGCAGAAAAAGAGACAACATTTTTTTAAATAAATAAGAGAGGAAAACAGCCTTACATGAATGGAGTCATAACTGGGGGAAGTAGGGGTGCTGGAGGTGCTTCAACACCCCCTGATGAATTGAAATAATTTTGCAAAAATTATATTTAAAAAGTCCTGAAAATGTATTACTCCTGACTGAACAAAGAAATAATTCAAAATACTAAACCTAGATTATAATTTAGCCATGGAGGATCAATAGCTTCTAAAAATACCTGTGGATACAGTTTTATCACAAGCACTTAAAGTCAGGAAGGCCACAATTTGGGAAACAAGTGTGCCAAATATAGAACAGCTTGTTGGGTTGTAGCCATAGACATATCATTCATAGAAGTGTTTTGGGACCTCTAATCCTGGCACTTTAACTGTTAAACTCATGGATACACTAGCAATGGCTGCCAGTCCTGACTTGAACAGGAACTGATATCTATGGATTATATTTCTATGGTTGGTTGTGGCTGTCAGTTTGCCTTTCATGAGAAAAAAGTCATGTTTGGAAAGCAAATGCCTACTGCTGAAAAGTGAAGACTAATCTGTCTGTAGAAGCGAGCAGTTTTTTTTATCAACAACTTTTAAGCGATTTTGAAGGAGCAACACTTTTTTCTAAATACCTTATCTTGAGATTATTGTCAGGAGAACATCGGCCATCACCGGTGAGTGATGGCCGATAGGCTTAATCTTCATCATTGGGTGAGTCAGTGCCACTGGATAGTAATTTTTAAGTAGCTTATGAAATGCTGAAATGTCTTGAGTTAATAATTATTCAGCCCCTTTGTTGTGGTAAGCCTAAATAAGTTCAGGAGTAAAAATGTGGAATAAGTCAAGGGGTATGACTACTTTCTGAAGGCATACAGTGCATTCGGCAAGTACCTTTTCACTTTTTCAAAATGTTGTTACGTTACAGCCTTATTCTAAAATTGATTAAATAAAACATTTTCCTCAGCAATCTACACACAACACCCCATAATCACAAAGTGAAAACAGGTTTTTTGAAATGTATATATATACAAAAATAATAATAATCCTTATTTACATAAGTATTCAAACACTTTGCTATGAGACTCAAAATTGAGCTCAGGTGCATCCTGTTTCCATTGATCATCCTTGAGATGTCTCTACAACTTGATTGGAGTCCACCTGTGGTAAATGCAATTGATTGGACATGATTTGGAAAGGCACACACACTGTCTATAAAAGGTCCCACAGAGCAAAAACCAAGCCATGCGGTCAAAGGAATTGTCCGTGGAGCTCCGAGACAGGATTATGTCGAGGCACAGATCTGGGGAAGAGTACCAAAACATTTCTGCGGCATTGAAGGCCCCCAAAAACACAGTGCCCTCCATCATTCTTAAATGGAAGAACCACCAAGACTGTTCCTAGAGCTGGCTGCCCAGCCAAACTGAGCAATCGGGGGAGAAGGGCCTTGGTCAGGGAGGTGACCAAGAACCTGATGGTCACTCTGACAGAGCTTTAGAGTTCCTCTGTGGAGATGGGAGAACCTTCCAGAAGGACAACCATCTCTGCAGCACTCTACCAATCAGGCCTTTATGGTAGAGTGGCCAGACGGAAGCCACTCCTCAATAAAAGGCACATGACAGCCCGCTTGGTGTTTGCCAAAAAGCACCTAAAGACTCTCAGACCATGAGAAACAATATTCTCTGGTCTCATGAAACCAAGATTGAACTCTTTGTCCTGAATGCCAAGTGTCACGTCTGGAGGAAACATGGCACCATCCCTACAGTGAAGCATGGTGGTGGCAGCATCATGCTGTGGGGATGTTTTTCAGCGGCAGGGACTGGGAGACTAGTCAGGATCAAGGCAAAGATGAACAGAGCAAAGTACAGAAAGATCCTTGATGAAAACCTGCTCCAGAGCGCTCATGACCTCAGGTTTACCTTCCACCAGGACAACATAGGAGTGGCTATGTAGGATCACAGAGTAATGGAGTTGTATTGGGAAGACTGTTATTCGGTCTCTGAATATCCTTGAGTGGCCCAGCAAGAGCCAGGACTTGAACCCGATCGAACATCTCTGGAGAGACCTGAAAATAGCTGTGCAGCAATGCTCCCCATCAAACCTGACAGAGTTTGAGAGGATCTGCAGAGAAGAATGGGAGAAATTCCCCAAGTACAGGTGTGCCAAGCTTGTAGCATTATAACCAAGAACACTCAAGGCTGTAGTCGCTGCCAAAGGTGCTTTCACAAAGTACTGAGTAAAGGGTCTGAATACTTATGTAAATGTGATATTTCATTTTAATTTATTTACGTAAATTAGAAAACATTTCTAAAAACCTGTTTTTGCTTTGTCGTTATGGGGTATTGTGTGTAGATTGATGGAGGAAAAAAATTATTTAATCAATTTTAGAAAAAGGCTGTAACGTAACAAAATGTTGAAAAAGTCAAAGGGTCTGAAAAATTTCCAAAGGCACTGTAGGTTAGTATTGTGGAGTAACTACAATGTTGTTGATAAATCCTCAATTTTCTCCAATCCCAGCCATTAACACTAAAACCACTTTGCCACGAGGGACCTCCCGTCAAGCTAATGAGTAGTCATTTTGACTGCAACATTCTAACAGTGTAATTAAAACATTTCATATATGCTATCTCAAAAATAATCATTTGGTTGTGTTTATAAAGGTCTACGGTAACATTAGAATACAAAATGTATTTTATTTCAAATAATTCAATAGCATTTTCATTAGTTTATGTTACTGCAGGCTATATGTAAAAACAAAACAAAATAAAAAAAACACCAACATTCACATGTTCAATTAATTTTATTCATGGTGTGCCTTTGTTACAACTATGATACAGAAAGGGTAAGTGTTGGAACATGGTAACAGATTATTTTTATAAACAAAAATAATAATAATAATTATACCCCAACCAACAAGATGCACAATCAAATCAAATTTTATTTGTCACATGCGCCGAATACATGTGACAACAAATCATCAACTAGCCAAAAACCAAGTGTCCCCTCTCTCTCTCTTACAGTGAAATGCTTACTTACAAGCTCTTATCCAACAATGCAGTTTTAAAAAAATCCCCCCCAAAAAGTATGAGATAAGAATAACAAATAATTAAAGAGCAGCACTAAATAACAATTGTAGAGCTATATACAGGGGGTACCGGTACAGAGTCAACGTCAATGTGCGGGGGCACCGGTGTCGATGTAATTTAGGCAATATGTACATGTAGGTAGAATTATTAAAGTGATTAGGCATAGAAAATAACAGAGAGTAGCAGCAGCGTTCCAGAAGGGGGGGTAGAAGCGACTTGGTGCTCTCTGCTGCCGTGTGGTAGCAGAGAGAACAGTCTATGACTAGGGTGGCTGGAGTCTTTGACAATTTTTAGGGCCTTCCTCTGTCACTGCCTGGTATAAAGGTCCTGGATGGCAGGATGCTTGACACCGGGTTGATGGACTGATGGATATGGATATGCTCTACCCTCTGTAGTGTGTTGCGATCGGAGGCCGAGCAGTTACCATACCAGGCAGTAATGCAACCCATCAGGATTCTCTCAATGGTGCAGCTGTAGAACCTTTTGAGGATCTGAGGACCCATGCCAAATGTTTTCAGTCTCCTGAGGGGGAATAGGTTTTGTCCTGCCCTCTTCACGACTGTCTTGGTGTGCTTGGACCATGTTAGTTTGTTGGTGATGTGGATGCAAGGAACTTGAAGCTCTCAACCTGCTCCACTACAGCCCCGTCAATAAGAATGGGGGCGTGCTCGGTCCTCCTTTTCCTGTAGTCCACAATCATCTCCTTTGTCTGGATCACGTTGAGGGAGAGGTTGTTGTCCTTGCACCATAACGGTCAGGTCTTTGACCTCCTCCCTATAGGTTGTCTCATCATTGTCGGTGATCAGGCCTACCACTGTTGTGTCATCAGCAAACTTAATAATGGTGTTGGAGTTGTGCCTGGACTTGCAGTCATGAGTGAACAGGGAGTACAGGAGGGGGCTGAGCATGCACCCCTGAGGGGCCCCGGTGTTAAGGATCAGCGTGGCGGCTGTGTTGTTACCTACCCTTACCACCTGGGGGCGGCCCGTCATGAAGTCCAGGATCCAGTTGCAGAGGGGGGCGTTTAGTTCCACGGTCCTTAGCTTGGTGATGAGCTTTGAGGGCACTATGATGTTGATCGCTGAGCTGTAGTCAATGAACAGCATTTTCACATAGGTGTTCCTTTTATCCAGGTGTGAGAGCGCAGTGTGGAGTGCAATAGAGATTGCATCGTCTGTGGATCTGTTGGTGTGGTATGCAAATTGGAGTGGGTCTAGGGTTTCTGGGATAATGGTGTTGATGTGAGCCATGACCAGCCTTTCGAAGCATTTCATGGCTACCGACGTGAGTGCTACCGGTTGGTAGTCATTTAGGCAGGTTACCTTAGTGTTCTTGGGCACATGGACTATCGTGGTCTGCTTGAAACATGCTGGTATTACAGACTCAGACAGGGAGAGGTTGAAAATGTCAGTGAAGACATTTGCTAGTTGGTCGGCGCATGCTCGGAGCACACATCCTGGTAATCCGTCTGGCCCTGCGGCCTTGTGAATGTTGACCTGTTTGAAATTCTTACTCACATCGGCTGTGGAGAGCGTGATAGTCGTCCGGAACAACTGACGCTCTCATGCATGTTTCAGTGTTACTCGAAGCGAGCATAGAAGTTATTTAGCTTGTCTGGTAGGCTCGTGCCACTGGGCAGCTCTCGGCTGTGCTTCCCTTTGTAGTCTGTAATAGTTTGCAAGCCCTGCCATATCTGATGAGCGTCGGAGCCGGTGTAGTGTGATTCGATCTTAGTCCTGTATTGACTCTTTGCCTGTTTGATGGTTTGTCGGAGGGCATAGTGAGATTTCTTATAAGCTTCCGGGTTAGAGTCCCGCTACTTGAAAGTGGTAGCTCTACCTGTTAGCTCAGTGCGAACATTGCCTGTAATCCATGGCTTCTGGTTGGGTTATGTATGCACAGTCACTGTGGGGACGATGTCCTCGATGCACTTATTGATAAAGCCAGTGACTGGCGTGGTGTACTCCTCAATGCCATCGGAAGAATCCCAGAACATATTCCAGTCTGTTCTAGCAAAGCAGTCCTGTAGTTTAGCATCTGCTTCATCTGACCACTTTTTTATAGACCGAGTCACTGGTGCTTCCTGCTTTAATTTGTGCTTGTAAGCAGGAATCAGGAGAATAGGATTACGGTCAGATTTTCCAAATGAAGGGAGAGGGAGAGCTTTGTACACGTCTCTGTGTGTGGAGTAAAGGTGGTGTAGATTATTTTTTCCCTCTGGTTGCACATTTAACATCTTGATAGAAATTAGGTCAAACTGATTTAAGTTTCCCTGCATTAAAGTCCCTGGCCACTAGGAGCGTCACCTCCGGATGAGCGTTTTCCTGTTTGCTTATGGCGGTATACAGCTCATTGAGCGCGGTTTTAGTGCCGGCATCGGTCTGCGGTGGTATGTAGACAGCTACGAAAAATACAGATGAAAACGCTCTAGGTACTGTAGACAGTATGGTCTACAGCTTATTATGAGATACACTACCTCAGGCGAGCAACACCTCGAGACTTCCTTAGATATTGTGCACCAGCTGTTGTCCGCATATATGCATAGGTCCCCACCCCGTGTCTTACCAGAGGCTGCTGTTCTGTCCTGAGGATGGAGTGTTTAACCCTCCAGCTGTATGTTATTCATGTTGTCGTTCAGCCACGACTCGGTGAAACATCAGATATTCAAGTTTTTAATGTCTTCTTGGTAGGATATAAGTGCTTTCAGCTCGTCCAAATTTATTTTACAGTGATTGAACATTAGCTAGCAGGACGGAAGGTAAGGGCAGATTAGCCACTTGTCGCCTGATCCTCACAAGGCATCCGGATCTTTTTCCACTAAATATCAGTTTCCTTCTCCAGCAAATCACAGAAATCTAGGCCTGGTCGGGTGTCTGTAGTTGTATATCCCTTCCGTCCGACTCATTGAAGAAGAACTCTTTGTCCAGTTTGAGGTGAGCAATCGCAGTTCTGATGTCCAGAAGCTCTTTTCGATCATAAGAGACAGTAGCAGAAACATTATGTACAAACCAAGTTATGAACCACGCGAACAAACAAACAAAATACCATGGTTGGTTGATAAGACGGCAGCCCTTTCTTTCCGGTGCCACCGTGATCGCTAATAATGAAACATCAGTAGCCTAAATATCAATTTAAGCGTGCTTGATAAATAGTGAAAATCAGCACAAAAGCAATAATGTTATTATAGAGGGGGGAGTGGGGTAGGGAGATAGATGGGGGAGTGGGGTCAGGAGATGGAGGGGGTAGGGAGATAGAGGGGGGAGTGGGGTCGGGAGATTGCAGGGGGGAGTGGGGTTGGGAGATAGATGGGGGAGTGGGGTAGGGAGATGGAGGGGGGTAGGGAGACAAAGAGAAGGGGTGGAGAAGATTGACCAATCTACACTCTATCTTTATTCTTCATTAGTTAACTCTCTCTGTCTCAATCTCTCAAAAAGGGTATCATGAGTGTGAGCCAATCAGCCTGCTTGTATACTTTAGATCAGAACTTTGACTCTGTATTTGTTGTATAATAGGATATGTGTCTGTACCTGTAACGTAGACGACTGCCCATACCAGGACCTTCCAGTTCTATTTCAGTTCCTTACACACAGACATACACACAGTATAGTGTCTGGCTTTCTCACTTTGCTGGTTGTGTTTGCTGAGGTACGAAGACAAGGAGGCAAGACAGGAGGATGAGAAAGGAGTTTTGAAAGATGCCAATTGGTAGGAAATCACCTGTAGCTTGATGCCATGTTCCAGATATGCTGTGTTTGTGATGAATTATTAACCTGGCAAAGACTGCAGTACCATGGACAGCTCACACTCACCACAACACGTAGAACCAAATGACATCTACATTTACATTACATTTTAGTCATTTAGCAGACGCTCTTATCCAGAGCGACTTACAGTAGTGAATGCATACATTTCATACAATTTCATACATTTTTTATTTTTTTATTTTTTCCTGTGCTGGCCCCCCGTGGGAATCGAACCCACAACCCTGGTGTTGCAAACACCATGCTCTACCAACTGAGCTACAGGGAAGGCTGTACAATCAATTCTACCATATTTGCATTTTGTCTCTGTGCGTGAGTGGGAGTGAGACTAATATGCAGGGTTATGAGAGGAGGGTTGACATAAGGACATGTCATGTTGATGAATCATGTTGGTGCAGCAGCAGCCCTGCAGGGACCAGAGAACCAGAGAACCAGTGTTCTAGCATCAGACACATATGTGTTTCTACCCCCAGGGAAAGGGGATCTGATCCTACAGGGAACAAGACTTTGATCCCATGGGGGACAGGTCTTTAAACCCACAGGGACTGCTGCTGTAATTCCCGCTCAGCAGAACAGAACTGGGTTAGACAGAGAGAGAAAGAGAGAGAGAGAGAGGGTGGGGTGGGGTGGGGGGGTGGGGGGGGGGCAGCCGTAAGGTGCCCCAGATACTGTGTGCCTCATTTCATGAAGTGTGTGTGGAGGAGTGGGGTGGTCGGGGGAATGGCAAGATGAAGAGGTTAGTCTAGATACAAGGTGCTGACACACACTAACACACACACACACACACACACACTTCAGAAAATATAGAAGGCCCTTAAGCTGGTTTAATTTTTAACATGTTTCATCTTTCTCAGAGGGAGAGTGGAGGCAGAGAGAGAGAACAGGAGAAAGAAGGAGCGAGGTATCCTCAGAGGACAAATAGCTCATTTAGATCCCTCCTAAAGTCTCTGTGTGTTGTGAGAGAGAGAGAGGTAGGAACAGACCTGCTATTATAAGTAATACTAGCTCACCTCTCAGCTCTTTTAAAGAGATGCATCAGTGCAATTTCTGGGAGCCGCAGTCTACCCAGCTAACAAGGAACATTCCCATAACATAAGGAAAAGTTATTTTCTGCTTCCCATTCAGTTTTACTGCATGATTTACTGCATGAATATGCAACAAATAAACTTGTTGCAGGTAAAAATCACTGCGTCTATAAAATGTACTTTTTCGCTTAGGTTTTCAAGTAACGAAGAAAAATAGAAAGTTCAATGTGTTTCTGTCGCATTTTCAACTTTACCGATAGTTTTGTGACAAAAAGTGGTGCGTTAAATAGCAAATGTGCCTACTCTGGTCTTGGCACGTGCGCTCTATTCAGCAGCTGGCAGATACAGTGAGGGTAGGCTGGTCTACTTGATGAGATTATTATGGATAAGAAGGAGAATTTCTTTATTTGTCAAACAGCAGTCAAGCGTCGATCATCATGTCACCAGAATCAGACCCTAGATATTTAATGGAAAAGAGCATGAAGATCACCACCCTGTGAAGTTCATCATGAGTTATTTCATCTGTAGCCTAATAAACTGCATGGTTTCCTGAGTCGTAGTGGGAGGACCACACATCATGTCATCGCGTGACTTCAAGTTTACTTCAATATGATGGTTATTATGTCAATATTTGAGCTTAAAGGAGTTTCCACCTCCATTTCTCACATAATTATTTTACAGACAGATCCCACCATGTCGAACGAATGAATGATCTGTCCGAAAACGTCCTGTTTTCTTGACAGCTGTCAGGATTTTATTTTATATGTTATGACTTTGCCCGCATAAAAACTGTGGATGGAAATGTGGTTATTTTGTTCCAGAAATGTTGTGATCATCATATCAAAGGAAAGCATTCTCTTGATATTCTAATTGTAATGACTTCAAGGAAAGCTCCCCTGGAGGTGTGAGAAGGACATTGTTCCTGCCAGAGCTACACACTGCTTTTCTAGAAAGTTTTTCGGGGGGAACATTCTCAGAACTCCTGTGATGAAAATCTAGGTTAGTTTGTCTCGTCTTCCAGACTTCTTTTGTCTGGCCTTGTCTGCTTCTAACACAAATCCTGCAAATACCAAACACACAAGCTTTCTCTTCAAATACCAAACCCACAAGCATTTCTTCAAATGAGTACCTAAACCACCAGAAACGTTCTTGGGAAATATTTTTTTTTTATTATCAAGCCAGCGACATTGAAGAAGATTGCTGCAGCACAGTATCCTGCAGAGCATTGGTCTGCAGCCTACAGCTCCCTCTCTGTCTGCTGCGTTGTTAATATTATTAGTACCAACTCCCTCTCTAGCTGGAATAAAACACAGAAAAGAGTAAAGAGATAGAGAAGATAGAGAAGGTTGAAACAGTCTACAATTATATTTAGCTGTTAAACACAGATCTAGTATTGATGTCATCCTGTTACTATGCTTTGTGTTTGTGCATGTGTGTGTGTGTGTGTGCGTGCGTGCATGTGTTTAGTTGTGTGTTTGTAGGTATGTAGAGGTGTATAAGACATGTTTACACAGGCTTTCTCCATGTGCTCCCACAGTGGAAACATATCTCATGTTTCTGAGTTTGTATTCTGTCTATCAGTATTCTACTCTCTGTTTGAGAGGCACTAGGACTCACCTACACACACACACACACACACACACACACACACACACACACACACACACACACACACACACACACACACACACACACACACACACACACACACACACACACACACACAGTCCCAGTTTTCACCTTGTCACCCAGACCTGTTTGTTTCTCTATTCAGCTTTCCATCTGTGAACTCTCCCCTCCTTAATCTCTTGCTTCCCATCACTCACCCTCTCTCTTCTTTCCTCTTCTGTTATCTTCACTCGTTTAATCTCCTTCCCTCTCTATCTTCTCTCTTCACGGCTTTCCCGCTATGTTATGCTATCTGCACACCCACCCAATGTCTCTCTCTCTCAATTCAATTCAATTCAATTCAATTCAAGGGCTTTATTGGCATGGGAAACACATGTTAACATCTCTGTCTGTGTGTCTCTCCCTTTCTCCCTTCATCTCTCCCTTCCTGCCTTCCTCCTTCACTTAATCTCTCCTTTCATCTCTCCTGCCCTATCTCCCTCCTTCACTTAATCTCTCCTTTCATCTCTCCTGCACTATCTCCCTCCTTCACTTAATCTCTCCTTTCATCTCTCCTGCCCTATCTCCCTCCCTCCCCTCTTTCTCTTTCCTTTTGTTGGAGCTGTACCCTGTAGACCTATGTGAGTTGTATTCTATTCCTCCGTCATTGGCAGTGGGAATATGCACATATTTAGACTAGTGCCTGTATTTGTCTGTCTGACCTCTGTCCGGTTCCATATGCATGCTGCCTGTTTCCAGCCATCTCACCACTGAATAACAGGCTTCCCAATACAACTCCGTTACTGTGTGATCTGTACATATCATTACCACCATAGCTGGCCAATAGAGGAGGAAGCCAATAGGCGGAATGTTCTAGGCTGGGAGTCTGGCGGGGAAATGCTTTTTCTCTTCCACTCCTTCCAAAGCCGCGGGAAGAAATCCCCTTCATAATAAAGCATTGCATGCATCTATAATCACATTTCCGTAGTGGCATACAGTTGAGCAGACTTGTTTTTCAAAGATTTCCCCACGTAGGGATTTTTTTTGCAGGATCTGGAAATGTTTTTGCCTTTTATAATTGCATTTCTTGACTTTTTCTAAATAAGTCTATGCAACTCACTGCCCTTGTTTGTTAGAATCTTAATATCAGAAACATAACTGGAGTTATAACATTGCCCTTCTCCCGACAGTAGGGCCTGCTCCAGTTCCTTCTCCCGACAGTAGGGCCTGCTCCAGTTCCTTCTCCCGACAGTAGGGCCTGCTCCAGTTCCTTCTCCCGACAGTAGGGCCTGCTCCAGTTCCTTCTCCCGACAGTAGGGCCTGCTCCAGTTCCTTCTCCCGACAGTAGGGCCTGCTCCAGTTCCTTCTCCCAACAGTAGGGCCTGCTCCAGTTCCTTCTCCCGACAGTGGAATGTTCCGTGCTCAGTTGATAATCAAACCAGCAATTGCCTCAAAACTTAACCTAAACTATAACAACACTAATTTCACACATATAACAGATGAAATAAATAAAGTCAAGTATGATGGGGGAGAAAGGGGGAGAATGGGTGAGTTGATGAGGGGAAGCGAATGATGCATAGTTATGTAATCACCAATTGTGAATGAAGAACCGGACGGGCCATTCTATTGTACTGGTATATTCAAATTACTATCTCTAAATGGTATGTACCCTGCATCAGTCCAATAAATCCAAGCCGTTTTATCAGTCTACTCTGGCCTACTTGGAGTACAAAGTGAGAGTGTATGTAATTTACAATGGCTAGAAGACCAAGACGAATGGATGCACATGCTGCGTTAGCGCTGCTACGAGATCTGAATAAAAAAACAACTCCGATGGCGGTGAAGAAATGAATCAATCATCACTGATGATTACTCTTCTGATTCTGAGCCTCAGCCTGAATAATCTACTCCTTCGAGGCCTAAGTGCAAAACCCCCAGAATGGTGTGCACTGAGCAGGTGCCGCTCCACAAGTAAATGAAACAGTGAGAAAGGAAAGAGGAAGGGACGGCACCGCTTCGATAGAACAAGCAAGTGACAATGCTACAGGGCCGATTATCAGCATCAAATGTCAACACTGAGTAAGCGGGCTCTAGATCTCAAGGAAAAAAACAACATCAGCGATGCTCTCACCAGCTTTCATTGTTTATGTGACATGGACATGCTACAACATTCAGGGACTGTACTGTGGCTAAGGTGCACACGTAGCAAGGAGACACTGCCTGGGATCTGTCTGTTGATGAGCTGTAAGCTTTCATTTCAATCCTGTATGTCCGTGAAACATTTGGTGGAAAGAGGGTGTATATAGAGAGTTCCTGATCAGACATGTATTGAATAGTTTTCTTTGGAGAAATGATGTCACGGGATTGCTTCAGAGAGATCATGCGTTAGTTTCCATTTTGATGACAAAGAAACAGACAAATTCGCCTTGGTATCCGACGTATAACTAATTGCTATATTTTACTGCTGTCATATCGACACATATTCATTCCCTACCCCACTCCCCCCTGTATCTCCCTACCCCACTCCCCCCTGTATCTCCCTACCCCACTCCCCCCTCTATCTCCCTACCCCCCTCCATCTCCCGACCCCACTCCGCCATCTATCTCCCTATCCCACTCCCCCCTGTATGTCCCTTCCCCATTCCCTCCTCTATATTTCTACCCCACTCCCCCTGTATCTCCCTATCCCACTCCCCCCTGTATGTCCCTTCCCCATTCCCTCCTCTCTATCCCTACCCCACCCCCCCCTGTATCTCCCTATCCCACTCCCCCCTGTATCTCCCTATCCCACTCCCCCCTGTATCTCCCTATCCCACTCCCCCTCTCTATCTCCCTACCCCCATCCATCCATCCATCTCCCGACCCCACTCCCCTCTCTATCTCCCTACCCCATCCATCTCCCGACCCCACTCCCCTCTCTATCTCCCTACCCCATCCATCTCCCGACCCCACTCCCTCCTCTATATCCCTACCCCACTCCCTCCTCTATATCCCTACCCCACTCCCTCCTCTATATCCCTACCCCACTCCCCCCTGTATCTCCTTAACCCACTCCCACTTCTGTCTCCCAGACAAAACGCACACACACACACACGCACACGCACACACACGCACGCGTGCGCACGCACGCACGCTTGCACACACACACGCACACACACACACACACACAGTTGATCTTGCATTAATGGAACATGTCATATCATCACGGGTGGTTGATGCTTCAATTTGGAGTTCAGGATGCTTTTAGTAAACAACCACATGATTTAAATATTTCATGTAGGCCAATTACAGGCGTCTTATTTATTCATCTGATTCCTGTCTGCCGGTGTCACAGTCGAGCTCTGGAGCAGAGACTGAACAAGAGTTCCTACACACACACACACACAACTGTACTGTATGACTATGGTGCCCCGTCACACTCTGGTAACACTGCACAGACAGGACTTATCTACAGTGAATACTGATGATGGGTTATAGATAATGGAACTATACAATTAAACAATGAGCTCCAAAAGTATATCTTACTGTATACATAAATCTATGATCAAGATCGTGCTTCTACATCTGCATGGCTTGCTGTTTGGGGTTTTAGGCTGGGTTTCTGTACAGCACGTTGTGACATCTATTGATGTAAAAATGGCTTTGTGAATACATTTGATTGATTGATCAGTTTAAGATCAGCTTCGGATCTGCTTAAAATCAACTTAAAATCAGTGTATTATCAGTTTCAGATCAGCTTAGGATCATTTCAGGATCAGCTTAAGATCATCTTAATATCAGCTTAAGATCAGTTTAGGATCAGCTTAAAATCAGCTTAAGATCTGTCACATCCTGACCAGTAAAGGGGTCATTTGTAATTGTAGTATGGTCAGGATGTGTCAGGGGGTGTTTGTTTTGTGTGTTTTGGGGGTTTTGGTTGAAGGGGATTTTGGTTCTAATTTTCTATTTCTATGTTTCATTTTCCAGGTGTCGTTCGTTGTCTCTGATTGGAAGCCATACTTAGGCAGCCTGTTTTTTCCTTTGGGTTTGTGGGTGGTTATTTTCTGTATAGCCTGTGTGCCTTATGGATCTGTTTCGTCGTCTGTTTATTTGGTTTTGAGTGTTCTTTCTAATAAAGTAAGAAGATGAGCTCTATAACCGCTGCGCCTTGGTCTGTCCCTTTCGACGCCTGTGACAAGATCAGTATAGGATCAACTTAATATCAGCTTAAGATCAGTTTAGGATCAACTTAAGATCAGTTTAGGATCAGCTTAAAATCAGCTTAAGATCAATTTAAGATCAGTTTAAAATCAGCTTAAGATCAGTTTAGGATGAGTTTAAGATCTAGCTAAACCTCACTCTCAGGAAAAGGAGAGGGGACATGAAATAGGTAGCAAGTTTAGAAATGCTATATCTATAATAGCACATGATCTATTTACATGAATAGTAGAAATACAATCACAAAGGAGGACGTAAAAGTGCTTGTTCATCTTGCACTCAGTGACATTAAAACAGCACACAGAAAACAGAGGGGATGGCTGTGTGAAGTGTTGTGCATCAGTCCTGGATGTTAAAGTCTGCTGTATGTTAAAGAGTTGTGTTCCCTCAGTGGTAGTCTGTGTGCAGTGTAACTTCACTGTGATATGTGTAAACAGGGATGTGTCCCCATCCCCTATTAACATAATACAAGCCAGGGGCCTGCTCACACCACTGACACTACATCGTATGTCCACCACCAACCAAGGCTTAGTTTATAATGCATCTAGCTGACTAGCTGACAAAACATATTCACACGTGTGCCCTCACTGAAAAGGGCAATGAAACACACACACAGGCACACTGAGACACAAGCATAACCACAAATGTGAACGCACACACAATAAGAAAGCTTGGTGCTCACATATGTAATGCCAGGCTCTGATATTATGGCTAATAACATTTATGTTGTTTTTTTTCTCACATACACAGAGGAGAGATAGAGAGGAGGAACAGAGAGGTATGGAGATGAGAGATATAGACCTAAAGAGAGGAGAGATACACAGGTAAAGAGAGGAGAGATAGAGAGGTATAGAGATAGACAGGTAAAGAGAGGAGAGATAGAGAGGTATAGCGATAGAGAGGGAAAGAGAGGAGAGATAGAGAGGAGAGATATAGAGGTAAAGAGAGGAGAGATAGAGAGGTATAGCGATAGAGAGGTAAAGAGAGGAGAGATAGAGAGGTATAGAGAGAGAGAGAGAGGTAAAGAGAGGAGTGTCGTGTCTTTGGCATCATTAAAACTGAAGACGTATTTATCAAATAACTCTCTGTAATTATTATTACGCGATTAACCTGATTAATCATGTAACTGTAATTAACTAGGAAGTCGGGGCACCAAGGAAAATATTCAGATTACAAAGTTATAATTTTCCTAATATAACTTTCAGATATTTTAATATCTGATCAATTAGTCTTCGAATTAATGAATTATTATTTACCTCACGTCAGTCTCATCCCAAACATCGTAAATTGTTGGTTGTCTGCACGAACCCAGTCTTCACTATGAGTCATTCATACATCAATTGTCTTAAAATCATTTATTTACTAACTAAGTAATTCACAGAAATGCATAACAAACAGTAGATATGTTTACAAGGAAATGATAGGAGAATGTGCCCTAGTGGGCTAAACCGGCATGGCGGCTTGTTAGACAAAAGGGGAGTGGCGGTCAACTACAGAGTTGATAATTATAACAATTGAAATTCTAATCCTTTGCACATGAACGCTCACTCATTCGGGAACAATTGCAATCAACATATATATTTACGCTCAGTGTGTCATCGGGATCTCTGTTGAAAAGTTTGTTTCTGTTGGAGAGTCTGTCCGCCCTCGCTCTCGCTCTCTGTCGTGGTTAGAATGGATAGTTCAGAGTAACATTCATTCATGTCGTTATAGAATAGCTGTTTCGGCGGTTGTCGGTCTTCGCGTTCAATGATACCGAATTCCTAGCTGCAGACTAGTAATTAATATCAAAGACTTGTTCTTATTCTGTCGGTATCGATAGTCTAAGAGTTTAACCACGTGGTATGGTTAAAAGTTCAGCAAGAGAAATGCATGGTCTCAAACCTTGGCCCTCTCGTTATCGAGGTAAGCTGGTCTGGTGATAGAAAACCTAGGAGGGGGTTTTATTTGGAACATCAAAAAGGCTGTCTCATGATGCCAGGTCCTGTCTGTGTCCCTGGGGGTGTGCCAAGGACTTAGTGAAACTTTAAACAGAAATACAATTCTCTCACATTAACATCATTACATAGCATCCCATCATCTCACAAATAGCTTCATCCTTATTCATTCATTTTATACAACCATTAGATGTAAGTCTCTTACCAAACGGACCAGTTCGTAGCTGGATTCTTCATCGATCTTTTATACCTTGTCCAGAACATAAATGTCGTTCGGTCCTCCAGTTCTGTGAGGTGGAAGAAAATCCTTTTGTCCTCTCTATGAAAACTCACTCTCTCTCTGTACTGTGGCCATGAGGATCTCCTCATAGGAATTTACGACCTCTTCTGACAGAGCCTGGTGTCAGGAGTATAGAGGTAGGAGGATGGTGCATAGAAAAGGGCTGGTGCAGAGGGAGGGGGGTATAGTGCTCGATGTACCCAAAGAGGGCAACGTCATGACAGGAGAGATAGAGAGGTAAAGAGAGGAGAGACAGAGAGGTAAAGAGAGGAGAGAGGAGTGATAGAGAGGTAAATAGAGCAGTGATAGAGGTAAAGAGAGGAGAGATAGAGAGGTAAATAGAGGAGAGATAGAGAGGTAAAGAGAGGAGAGATAAAGAGGTAAACATAGGAGAGATATAGAGGTAAAGAGAGGAGAGATAGAGAGATAGAGAGGTAAAGAGAGGAGAGATAAAGAGGTAAAGAGATGAGAGATAGAGAGATAGAGAGGTAAAGAGAGGAGAGATAAAGAGGTAAAGAGAGGAGAGGTATTCTGCAAAAATATCCTTTGTGTACAACGTAAAACACCAAATAATGTATGCAGAGCAGAATTAGGCCGATACCCGCTAATTATCAAAATCCAGAAAAGAGACGTTAAATTCTACAACCACCTAAAAGGAAGTGATTCCCAAACCTTCCATAACAAAGCCATCACCTATAGACAGATTAACCTGGAGAAGAGTCCCCTAAGCCATCTGGTCCTGGACCTCTGTTCACAACCACAAACAGACCCCACTGAGCCCCAGGACAGCAACACAATTAGACCCAACCAAATCATGAGAAAACAAAAAGATAATTACTTAACACATTGGCAAGAATTAACAAAAATACTAGAATGCTCATTTGGCCCTGAACAGAGAGCACACAGTGGCAGAATACCTGACCACTGTGACTGACCCAAACTTAAGGAAAGCGTTGACTATGTACAGACTCAGTGAGCATAGCCTTGCTATTGAGAAAGGCCGCCGTAGGCAGACCTGGCTCTCAAGAGAAGACAGGCTATGTGCACACTGCCCACAAAATGAGGTGGAAACTGAGCTGCACTTCCTAACCTCCTGCCAAATGTATGACCATATTACAGACACATATTTCCCTGAGATTACACAGATCCACAAAGAATTCGAAAACAAACCCGATTTTGATAAACTCCCATATCTACTGGGTGAAATACCACAGTGTTCCATCACAGCAGCAAGATGTGTGACCTGTTGCCACAAGAAAAGGGCAACCAGTGAAGAACAAACACCATTGTAAATATAACCCATATTTATGCTTATTTATTTTCCCTTTTGTACTTTAACCATTTCCACATCATTGCAACACAGTATCTACACATAATATGACATTTGTAATGTCGTTATTCTTTTGGAACTTCTGTGAGTGTAATGTTTATTGTTCATTTTTAGTTTATTACACTTTTGTATATTATCTACTTATCTAACATATGTTTCCCATGCCAATAGAGCCCCTTGAATTGAATTGAATTGAATAGAGAGGTATAGATAGAGAGGTATAGGGAGGAGATATAGAGAGCTATAGATAGGAGAGATAGAGAGGTGCGGAGAAGAGAGGGGAGAGATAGAGCTATAGATCGGAGAGATAGAGAGGTGCAGAGAAGAGAGGGGAGAGATAGAGCGGTATAGCCTTGGTTTTCAGCACAAATTCGTGGTGCTGATATTTGGGAGTCTTGGTCATGTACATCGGCTGACAGTACGTGGCCTTCAGACTGCAGGCCTGCATATGACAAAGACAAAGCTAGTGAGGCACTGCTCTGTGTCACCTGTCTTGTGCAGCCTTGCTGAATGGAGAACAAGGTGCTTTCTCCATCCATAAGTGTCTGGATATTCGTGTCCTTTGAAATGTTTCAATCCTTCTCGACTGTATATAATGATTTCTGGATACAAATAAAGTATTTAAAATGTATGTGGGTATGCGGGCGTGCGCACATGTGTGTATGCATATGTATATGCACAGTACCAGTCCAACATTTGGACACACCTACTCATTCAAGGGTTTTTCTTTATTTTTACTATTGTCTACATTGTAGAACAATAGTGAATACATCAAAACTATGAAATAACACATATAGAATCATGTAGTAACCAAAAAAAGTGTTAAACAAATCAATATATGTTATATTTGAGATTCTTCAAAGTAGCCACCCTTGATGACAGCTTTGCACACTCTTAGCATTCTCTCAACCAGCTTCATGAGGTAGTCACCTTGAATGCATTTAAATTAACAGGTGTGCATTGTTAAAAGTTCATTTCTGGAATTTCTTTCCTTCTTAATGTGTTTGAGCAAATCAGTGTTGTTGTGACAAGTTAGGGGTGGTATACAGAAGATAGCCCTATTTAATAAAAGACCAAGTCCATATTATGGCAAGAACAGCTCAAATAAGCAAAGAGAAATGACAGTCCATCATTACTTTAAGACATGAAGGTCAGTCAATCCGGAAAATGTCAAGAACTTTGAACGTTTCTTCAAGTGCAGTCGCGAAAACCATCAAGTGCTATGATGAAACTGGCTCACATGAGGACCGCTACAGGAAAGGAAGACCCAGAGTTACCTCTGCTGCAGAGGTTAAGTTCATTAGAGTTGCCAGCCTCAGAAATTGCAGACCAAATAAATGTTTCACAGAGTTCAAGTAACAGACACATCTCAACATCAACGGTTCAGAGGACACTGTGTGAATCAGGCCTTCATGGTCTACCAGAAACCACTACTAAAGGACACCAATAAGAAGAAGAGACTTGCTTGGGTCAAAATAAAATAGCAATGGACATTAGACCGGTGGAAATCTGTCCTTTGGTCTGATGAGTCCGAATTTGAGATTATGGTTCCAACTGCCGTGTCTTTGTGAGACGCAGAGTAGGTGAACGGATGATCTCTGCATGTGTGGTTCCCACCGTGAAGCATGGAGGAAGAGGTGTGATTGTGTGGGGGTGCTTTGCTGGTGACACTGTCAGTGATATATTTAGAATTCAAGGCACACTTAACCAGCACGGCTACCACAGCATTCTGCAGAGGTACCCCATCCCATCTGTTTTGCGCTTAGTGGGACAACCATTTGTTTTTCAACAGGACAAAGACCCAAAACACACCACCAGGCTGTGTAAAGTCTATTTGACCAAGAAGGAAAGTAATGGAGTGCTGCATCAGATGACCTGGCCTCCACAATCTCCCGACCTTAACCCAATTGAGATGGTTCGGATGAGTTGGACTGCAGAGTGAAGAAAATCAGTCAACAAGTGCTCAGCATATGTGGGAACTCCTTCAAGAATGCTGGGAAAGCATTCCAGGTGACCACCTCATGAAGCTGGTTGAGAGAATGCCAAGAGTGTTTACTTTGAGGCAAAGGTTGGCCACTTTGAAGAATCTAAAATCTAAAATATATTTTGATTTGTTTAACACTTTTTGGTCACTACATGATTCCATATATGTTAGTTCATAGCTTAGATGTCTTCAATATTATTCTACAATGTAGAAATTAATAATAATAAAGAGTAGGTGTGTCCAAACTTTTGAATGGTAGTGTATGTGTGTGTGTTCTCTCGGGTCAGCCATTCCTCTCTATAATCCTGAGATTTTCAACTCTGCTGCTCCCATTGTTAGCAGGAGAAAATACAGAGAATACTGCTCTCCCACACTCCTCTACTTCCAACCCAGCCCCTGTATATCCCACACTAATACCCTACTCTCTCTCTCTCTTTCCCCCTCACTTTCTCTCCTCTCTCTCTACCCCTCTATCTCTTGCCCTCTCTCTAACCATCTCTTTCTCTCTCAACCCCTCTCTTTTTCTCTCTTTCCCCCCCTCTTTCTCTCTCTCTCACTCTTTCCCCCTATCTTTCTCTCTCTCTGCCACTGTGTACTGTCTGTTTAGGGCCAAATAGCATTCTGCTCTGTTTTTTTGTAAATTCTTGCCAATGTGTCAAGTAATTATCTTTTTGTTTTCTCATGATTTGGTTGGGTCTAATTGTGTTGCTGTCCTGGGGCTCAGTGGGTCTGTTTGTGTTTGTGAACAGAGCCCCAGGACCAGATGGCTTAGGGGGGTCTTCTTAGGGTTAATTTCTCTGTAGGTGATGGCTTTGTTATGGAAGGTTTGGGAATTGCTTCCTTTTAGGTGGTTGTAGAATTTAACGTCTCTTTTCTGGATTTGAATAATTAGCGGGTGTCGGCCTAATTCTGCTCTGCATGCATTGTTTGGGGTTTTGCGTGTGAATTATTGGTTGGTGAGCGGACCCCAGACCTCACAACAATAAAGGGCAATGGGTTTTATAACCAAGTATTTGTTATCCAGATCCCAATTGGTATGTCAAATTTTATGTTCCATTTGATGACATGGAAGGCCCTTCTTGCCTTGTCCCTCAGATCGTTCACAGCTTTGTAGAAGTTACCTGTGGCGCTGACGTTTAGTCCGAGGTATGTATCGTTTTTTGTGTGCTCTAGGGCAACGGTGTCTAGATGGAATTTGCATTTGTGGTCCTGTCAACTGGACCTTTTTTGGAACACCATTATTTTTGTCTCTTTCTCTCCCCTTCTCTCTCTCTCCCTCTCCCTCTCCCTCTCTCTCCCTCTCTCTGTCTTTCTCTCTGTCTCTCTCTGTCTCTCTCTCTGTCTCTCTCTCTGTCTCTCTCTCTGTCTCTCTCTCTTTCGCTCATATTTTTTTCTGTCTTTCTGTCCTCTTTTATTCTCTCCCTCTCCTTCTTTTCTAATTATCTACTACCTATACTTATTCCCTCTCTTCATTCTCTCACTTTCTCTTGTCATGAAGTTGGCCTGTGGGTAAGGTTTATGACCCCCCATAAATACCTTTCTCACTTCCCTCTCTCTCTGACTCTACTGAAGGACTCTTGAATAGCCTTTGTTAAACATAGAGAGTCTGGGAACATCAAACAAGTGGGGGGAATGGAACCATATTTCGGTAATAGAACCAGTTGAAAATATGCGTTGGTACTTATTAATGATGTCAGTTCGGTTGTCATCTGACACATTACGACAGATGACAGGATGACATAAACTGTATCTGGTAAAGTCTACACATTCTAGTTATCAGATTCACATGGAATTGTTGTGCAAATTAAATGTTTGAATATCAAACTATTTGTGATAAGATTAAATGTAATTTTAGCTTCCAAATGAGAGAATTGGGTTTTCATAAGGTTAGAGCCCTGCTCAATCAGTGGCCTGCCCCTGTGAAGAGACATGGGTTATAAACTATGAAACACACCCTTCTCTCCCTCCACTATATAAGCCCTTGACGAAAATGTAACCTCCTGTTCCGTGGATGATAGGACGACGCTCCATACGTTAAAAGGGACTAACATGTCAACTACAGAACTAAGCCAACCTCAGCGTGAGCTTTGGTTGTGAATGGTATGAACTTTGAACTCTTATTCACTAAAGAAGTGAGACCTCCTAGCCGTTGAGTTAGCAACAGCAGCTGTAAACGTGGGCTAGGAAAGGACGGACGACGTATCCAGTCTAACACACAACGAAGATACTACAACGTATCCATTTTACCACCAGAGACATTCTTCCGAGGACAGGAAGATCTCTGTTGGCCAACACAGCCAGCATCTACGACCAACCTACCGAAGCGCAGCTCAGAGTAAATATTTATTGCATTTTCATTTTCCAAATGGGCGGTAATTTAGAATGCATAAGGTACTGTATTTACGATAGCATAGCTGTTTCTTTTGTTCCTCAGTCTTCCCGCTCTTTCATTCAAGCCCAACCCCCTTTCTTTGTAACAAGCCTCATACAGGTAACGTCCACCAGGGACGTTTTCTGTATGACATAATTTGCATTCTGTGTATATGTAATTCTGTGTGATTAGTTAGGTATTTAGGAAATAAATAATTAAACCCAATTTCGTATTGCTGATTCAACTTGTTAGCCAGGGTTCGTGAAGATAACCAAGAATTTACAACTTTCAGATGAGACTGAAATAAGGTGACGATTAATATTGACTGCTATTGATGTAAAATATTAGTAGGTCTTTCAGAGTTTATTCGGAAGATAACAGCTCTATAAACACTCTTTCGTGGTGCCCCGACTTTCTAGTTAATTACATTTACATGATTAGCTCAATCAGGTAATATTAATTACAGAGAAATGATTTTATAGAATAGCATGTCATATCAATTGATCCGGCATAGCCAAAGACACGACACTCTCCAGTCTCCCCCCTCCTTGATCCCCCTTCCTCCCCTCTCGCTGTCTCTCTTCCTTCCCCCCTCCCTCTCCTCCATGCTCTATTCAAACTCACAAATAAACTTGAGCATAAGTGTGATGGATTCTTTGTGGCGGAGGCGGAGCACTGTCTGTGTGCTATGCAGCGAGGCCCGGCTCACTGAGCCACGACAATATGTTTTATGAAATAGAACATTCAGAGCATAAATCTGCAGAGTCACAATCCCCAACGAGTCTGTTCTATTCCATTATGCTAATGAGCCTGTCTCTCTGTACGTGTCACTCCTGGGGATTTATGGCAGGGAGGCAGACATTTCTAACTAAGGTACGCTGCCTGCTTCCCAGCCCTCGGCTCTGATCTGCTCTGGACTATACACTGCTAGGTCCATATGCCAGAGACATTTATAACTAATGTATGACTGCCTGCTCCTAGCTCTCTGCTCTGCTTTGGAGTTGGCATGATGGCTGCCACTGCTAGATCCACAGTGTACAGCAGGGTCACTGTGAACATTTCAGATCGAAGTGTTTCATCAGATGTGCTGGCTGCTGAAGGGTTTGGAAGGGTAGTGGAGGAAGTGTCATGATAGCATGTGTAGGCTAACACACACACACACACACACACACACACACACACACACACACACACACACACACACACACACACACACACACAAACAGTACTGACGACACACACACACGCGCAAGCTGTATACCGTCATAGACAAGGAAACGTTCACACACCCACTTCCTGTGTGAAGTGGAGTGTTTTAACCTTCCTTAGGTCAGCGTATGCCATGCGGCAGTCATAATGATCCCCCCAGGTGTTGCCCTCGGAGACGTGATTGGCGACAACCAATAGGTAGTGTGACGCACGCAACGGCACTCTCACGCACTACCCAGACCCTTTCTCCGCTCCCTCCTTCTCCTGTTGCCACTTTTCTATTTCCCTCCATCCCTCTGTCCCACTCGGGAGCTTCCGTTCCCAGCACATGCATTTAAATTGGAAAGAATAGTAATTTTATAATTCCTGGTGAATATCCACTATCCATCCACTGAGTATACTACAAGACCCTTCCCCAATGAGGCCTCCCACACAAGCAGAGGAGAGGACAGCCTTTTCACAGGACGAGCGGAAGTGTGTGTGGTGTGTGCACCCTGAGAGGCCGGGGGAAAACAATGACCGTCGCACCACTGTGGGCTCACCATTTGTCAAGTAATGGTCAATTACATGTACAGTATGTGGGGACGCCAACCCTGATAGGTGAGCAAACAGGAAGTCCCAACTGAATGACTGTGGGTGGGTGGGTGGGCTTGCATTGTGTGGGTGCAAGCCCACTCCCACACACTGCTTATGTCACATCATGTATGTGTAAGTGGAGATGTGATGACGTCACAGAGGAAGTGTGTCAGATATCTGTCAGGAACACACACTGAATGATACCCCTGCTGTGTGACATGACAGACATTCATTTCCGTCAACACCTCTGAATGGAAAGCCTGAGCTCAGAATTCTGCTGACTAACAGCATGCTACCTCCTGTTCACAGTCACTACATTCTCTACCAAATAAAACCATGAAGCAAATCAAATTGTATTTGTCACATGCGTAGTAAACAACAGGTGTAGACTAACAGTGGAATGCTTACTTACGGGCCCTTCCCAACAATGCAGACAGAGAGAAAATAATAAAATATAAAAATAATAACACTAGAAATAAATACTCAATGAATAACAATAACTTGCCTATATACACATGGTACCAGTACCGAGTTCATGTGCAGGGTTACGAGATAATTGAGGTAGATATGTAAATATAGGCAGGGATAAAGGGACTAGGCAACAGGATATACACTGCTCCAAAAAATAAAGGGAACACTAAAATAACACATCCTAGATCTGAATGAATGAAATAATCTTATTAAAGACTTTTTTCTTTACATAGTTGAATGTGCTGACAACAAAATCACTCAAAAATAATCAATGGAAATCCAATTTATCAACCCATGGAGGTCTGGATTTGGAGTCACACTCAAAATTAAAGTGGAAAACCACACTACAGGCTGATCCAACTTTGATGTAATGTCCTTAAAACAAGTCAAAATGAGGCTCAGTAGTGTGTGTCCTCCACGTGCCTGTATGACCTCCCTACAACGCCTGGGCATGCTCCTGATGAGGTGGCAGATGGTCTCCTGAGGGATCTCCTCCCAGACCTGGACTAAAGCATCCGCCAACTCCTGGACAGTCTGTGGTGCAACGTGGCGTTGGTGGATGAAGCGAGACATGATGTCCCAGATGTGCTCAATTGGATTCAGGTCTGGGGAACGGGCGGGCCAGTCCATAGCATCAATGCCTTCCTCTTGCAGGAACTGCTGACACACTCCAGCCACATGAGGTCTAGCATTGTCTTGCATTAGGAGGAACCCAGGGCCAACCGCACCAGCATATGGTCTCACAAGGGGTCTGAGGATCTCATCTCGGTACCTAATGGCAGTCAGGCTATCTCTGGCGAGCACATGGAGGGCTGTGCGGCCCCCCAAAGAAATGCCACCCCACACCATGACTGACCCACTGCCAAACCGGTCATGCTGGAGGATGTTGCAGGCAGCAGAACATTCTCCACGGCGTCTCCAGACTCTGTCACGTCTGTCACATGTGCTCAGTGTGAACCTGCTCTCATCTGTGAAGAGCACAGGGCGCCAGTGGCAAATTTGCCAATCTTGGTGTTCTCTGGCAAATGCCAAACGTCCTGCACGGTGTTGGGCTGTAAGCACAACCCCCACCTGTGGACGTCGGGCCCTCATACCACCCTCATGGAGTCTGTTTCTGACTGTTTGAGCAGACACATGCACATTTGTGGCCTGCTGGAGGTCATTTTGCAGGGCTCTGGCAGTGCTCCTCCTGCTCCTCCTTGCACAAAGGCGGAGGTAGCGGTCCTGCTGCTGGGTTGTTGCCCTCCTACGGCCTCCTCCACGTCTCCTGATGTACTGGCCTGTCTCCTGGTAGCGCCTCCATGCTCTGGACACTACGCTGACAGACACAGCAAACCTTCTTGCCACAGCTCGCATTGAGAAGTGGTCTGTGGTCACCACCTGCAGAACCACTCCTTTATTGGGGGTGTCTTGCTAATTGCTTATAATTTCCACCTGTTGTCTATTCCATTTGCACAACAGCATGTGAAATTTAATGTCAATCAGTGTTGCTTCCTAAGTGGACAGTTTGATTTCACAGAAGTGTGATTGACTTGGAGTTACATTGTGTTGTTTAAGTGTTCCCTTTATTTTTTGAGCAGTGTATAATAAACAGTAGCAGCAGCATACAGTGCCTTTGGAAAGTATTCAGATTCCTTGATTTTTTTCCACATTTTTTTACGTTACAGCTTTATTCCAAAATGGAAAAATAAAAAAATCCTCAGCAACCTACACACAACGACAAAGTGAAAACAGGTTTTTAAAAATATGTATTAAAATATTAAACGAAAATAAGTATTCAGACCCTTTGCTATGAGACTCAAAATTGAGCTCAGGTGCATCCAATTTTCATTGATTATCCTTGAGATGTTTCTACAACTTGATTGGAGTCTACCTGTGGTAAATTCAAATGATTGGACATGATTTGGAAAGGAACACAACTGTCTATATAAGGTCCCGCAGTTGACAGTGCATGTCAGAGCAAAAACCAAGCCATGAGGTCGAAGGAATTGTCCGTAGAGCTCCGACACAGGATTGTGTCGAGGCACAGACCTGGGGAAGGGTGCCCCAAAATTTCTGCAGCATTGAAGGTCCCCACGAACACAGTGTCCTCCATCATTCTTAAATGGAAGAAATTTGGAACCACCAAGACTCTTCCTAGAGCTGGCCGCCCGGGCGAACTGAGCAATCGGGGGAGAAGGGCCTTGGTCAGGGAACCCGATGGTGACTCTGACAGAGCTCTAGAGTTCCTCTGTTGAGATGGGAGAAACTTCCAGAAGGACAACCATCTCTGCAACACTCCACCAATCAGGCCTATATGGTAGAGTGGCCAGACGGAAGCCACTCCTCAGTAAAAGGCACATGACAGCCCACTTGGAGTTTGCTAAAAGGCTCCTAAAGGACTCTTATACCCAGAGAAACTAAGATTGAATTCTTTGGCCTGAATGCCAAAAGTCACATCTTGAGGAAACCTGGCACCATCCCTACGGTGAAGCAGGGTGGCGGCAGCATCATGCTATGGGGATGTTTTCCAGCGGCAGGGACTGGGAAACTGGATCGAGCGAAAGATGAACAGAGTAAAGTATAGAAAACCCTTGATGAAAACCTGCTCCTGAGCGCTCAGGACCTCAGACTTGAGCGAAAGTTCACATTGCAACAGGACAATGACATTAAGCACACAGTCAAAACTACCCAGCAGGAGTGGCTCAGAGACAAGTCTCTGAATATCATTGAGTGGCCCAGCCAGAGCCCGAATTGCACCCGATCGAACATCTCTGGAGAGACCCGAAAATAGCTATGCAGCAACGCTCCCCATCCAACCAGACAGAACTTGAGAGGATCTGCAGAGAAGAATGGGAGAAACTCCCCAAATACAGGTGTGCCAAGCTTGTGACATTATACCCAAGAAGACTCGATGCTGATATCGCTGCCAAAGGGGCTTCAGCAAAATAATGAGTAATGGGTCTGAATACTTATGTAAACGTGATATTTCATTTTTTAATTTTGTTTAAATAAATTAGCAACTATTTAACTATAACTACTAAACTAACAATGCATCAGTCTTTTGGCATGGGGGTAGAAGCTGTTCAAGGTCCTGTTGGTTCCAGACTTGGAGGATCGATACCGCTTGCTTTGCGGTAGCAGAGAGAACAGTCCTTGACTTGGGTGGCTGGAGTCTTTGACAATTTTTAGGGCCTTCCTCTGACACTGCCTGGTATAGAGTGATATACTGGGCAGTACACACTACCCTCAGTAGCACCTTACGGTCAGATGCCAAGCAGTTGCCATACCATGCGGTGCAGCCAGTCAAGATGCTGTCAATGGTGCAGCTGTATAACTTTTTGAGGATCTGAGGGCCTATGCCGAATCTTTTCAGCCTCCTGAGGGAGAAGAGGCGTTGTCGTGCCTTCTTCACGACTGTGTTGGTGTGTGCGGACCATGATAATTCCTTAGTTATGTGGACACCGAGGAACTTGAAGCCCTCGACCCGCTCGACATCTCAATACTCATCTTATCAAAGTGTTCAATGCTTTTTCAACTTCAATCAACAACTCCCCATTACAATATGTGTACCAGCTCCACATAGCCATATATTAACACAAACATACACAGTAGTCCCAAGTCATCGCGCACGCAATGTGCCTGTAAGCCATCGCCACGTCGGTACACTATGTGTGTTTGTATGTTTAGTGTTGATTCGTTCTTCACCATTCAAATCATTCCATATTCAAGCGCTTTCAAATCAGTATCACCTTCAGGAGTTAATTGTTTGGTTACCTGTTTCAATTGTCTTCATTTTGATTAGTTCAGTTTTGCATGGCAGGTCACACTTCAGGTGTACCAAATGAGTTATTGCTCAAACCTGTGTATAAAACAGGGTCCGGATTCCCAAAAGCATCTTAAGGCTAAGTTCATTGTTAGAACCTTCATAGGAGCATCTTTAAATATCTGAGCTGTTTCCCAAAATCATCGTTATGAACTTGAAAACGCTCGTGATCTAACGCCTGCCTCAGACCCCTCGTAGAATAAGTGGGTCGCTAAGTGGTCGTTGGATGCTTTTTTTGCCCTCCCGCGTCACTTTATACACAGAAGATCTCCGCTAATCCAGATATCTGTAACTTCAGAACAACAGTTTACTACAAATATGAAGTTGACAATGTCTTTCCAATTGATACAAACAGGCGACCTATAAAAATATGCTTCAAATGAAAACCGAGATGACTGCATTAAAAGAGAACCAGTAGGCTATAGGTGTTATCAATCATATATGTTCAATAAATTGAGATTTATGTTGCTATTTGTAGGCTACTGTCTGTGACTTGTCTCAATATATATGTAGACTAACATTTGTTTTTACATTTTTACATTTTAGTCATTTAGCAGACGCTCTTATCCAGAGCGACTTACAGTAGTGAATGCATACATTTCATACATTTTTTTTTTTTCCTGTGCTGGCCCCCCGTGGGAATCGAACCCACAACCCTCGCGTTGCAAACACCATGCTCTACCAACTGAGCTACAGGGAAGGCTTGAGGTCGAAGGAACTGTCCGTAGAGTTCCGACACAGGATTGTGTGCAATGATGTGCGCAATGATGTGCCAAATCGGTGATTTGCTGCATTCACTGCATTTTTATTGAATAAGCTTCCTCAATATTTGCAGGCGTAGGTGTTAATATCTCTATAGGCGCTGTTCCGTCATCAGTATTGTGAAATAATTCTAATGTTAAGGAAAGGTTTGAACGGAGAAAGCTGATCTGATTCTTTCGATCCTATCAGTAGTGACACATGCTCCAATGACGCACTGAGCGACCGTTCTCTCTGCATGGTGTTTTGGGTAACGACGCACTGAGCGACCGTTCTCTCTGCATGGTGTTTTGGGTAACGACGCACTGAGCGACTGTTCTCTCTGCATGGTGTTTTGGGTAACGACGCACTGAGCGACCGTTCTCTCTGCGTGGTGTTTTGGGTAACGACGCACTGAGCGACCGTTCTCTCTGCGTGGTGTTTTGGGTAACGACGCACTGAGCGACCGTTCTCTCTGCGTGGTGTTTTGGGTAACGACGCACTGAGCGACCGTTCTCTCTGCGTGGTGTT
Source organism: Salmo trutta (assembly GCF_901001165.1). NCBI lineage: Eukaryota > Metazoa > Chordata > Actinopteri > Salmoniformes > Salmonidae > Salmo > Salmo trutta. Next base: position 34,555,993 of record NC_042980.1, read on the forward strand.
TTGGGTAACGACGCACTGAGCGACCGTTCTCTCTGCATGGTGTTTTGGGTAACGACGCACTGAGCGACCGTTCTCTCTGCATGGTGTTTTGGGTAACACGTTACATCTTCGGCCGTTGTTGGAAAGATGCATCTTTTAAACACTCATGAGTCTAAGTCGGGAAAGCGAGCCCACGTGTGTTCAGTATGTTCTAGATAGCCATGTCTGAAAGGTGAGAGGTTGTTTATAACACCTTTGAACTGCCAATCTGTTTTGTTGTTTTATCGTGCTCTATTGCACAATAAATTAAGTATTTTGATACGATTTTTAAAGCCTTTGAGAGCACAAGGCGATGGCCGGTCTTATCACACAGAACTAGAGGTTGAAGTTGAGTGTATTCTAACGATGAACACATAGAAAACCAACATGTGTAGGCTACTAGATTACAAATATCATCTCTGACCAAGGGTGGTGCTTGCATGAGGTCCTTGAGCCCGGTTTCGCAAAAGCATCTTAAGGCAAAATTAATTGTTAGTACCATAGGATCCTTAAGATGCTTTGAATCACAACACTCTAGTCACACAGTCAAATAAAATTGAATTGTATTTGTCACGTGCCCAGCCTGGTCTCATAGAATAGACGTAACGTAGTAAATGTAAATCCTGAACACTCAAATTAGAATGATATGTTACGTTTGGTATGGTTACATAAGACAGAAGGTTACTTAAGGCAAAAACCAAAGGAGGGTGGTTGGTCGAGGTGGGTGGATGGGTGGGCTTATGACGCAAATGTCGAGCAGCCCTAAAGGTTGTGAGTTTAAATCTCATCACGGATCATTTTTTGCTACTTTGCAACTATTTAGCATGTTAGCTAACTGTCCCCTCACCCTATCCTTAACCCATTTAGCTAACACTTCCCCTAACCTTAACCCTTTAATCTAACTCCTAACCCTAACCTTAACCCCTAACCCTAACCCCTAGCCTAGCTAACACTAGCCAGCTAGATAACGCTAGCATTAGCCACATAGCCACTCCTAGCTAACATTAGCCACAGCAAATTAAAATTCTTAACATATTGGACGAATTGCAATCCGTAACATATTGTACGAATTGCAATTCATAACATATCATACGATATGAATGATGGAAATCCATAAATTAATACATAGCATATGAAACGTAACATATCATACTAAATGGAGTGTTTCAGATTTACGTTCAAAATAATACAAAATGCTCTAAGACGACATTGATGCGCCGAATACAACAGGTGTAGAGTGTACCTTTAAATGCTTACTTACAAGCCCTTTTCCTACAATGCAGAGATAAAAAGTATGAAAATCCGCACAAAAAATAGGAAAAGGCTGGCGTTTTGTATCAGACCTTAATATGTGTTTCAAAGGCTAGGGTCCTCTGATAAAACTGCACATTTTGCAGTCTTTTATTTGCTGATTGTCAAAGCTTGCCTTGAAAGCTTGCCTTGGAGCAATATGTACCTTGATCTTGGGGGGAGTGGGGAGTGTGTGTGGGGATTTGGGTGGGGGAGTCTCCTCTTCAACACTACACATACACTGTCTGCTCTAAACACACTTACAGAAAAACAAACTACCTCTAAAAAGTCATATAAAATATTTAATCTGGTAATATCGACCAAACCTAGCATACTTTGAATATAAATCAAATCTCCGGGCTGAAGCCTAAATTAAGCTACCTCTTCCACAACTCAGACACATAAATCATGCATTGATTCTATTGGAGATTTGAATGGAAAGGCATGTGCATCTCTTCAACAGAGTCTGCATAAAAGCACTGAACCTAAATGAACTGAATCTCTACCTCTGCTATCCAGTATAGTCTACAGTATGATATGACTGTTATCCATATCATCTGCATGCTGGTGGAGAAGCCACATTCCTCCCACTAAGTGGTTCTGCCTCCAAGCCTTTTCATACCCAACTCTTCTCTTCCCCGTTTTAATATGCTGGAAGGATGGGTTCCGTACTGCTTTCTTACCCTGTATCACTAATTAATGAAGGACCTAAGAGGCCTGTCTCATGGGTGCTGATCAATGCTGAATCCCTAAAAAGGGTGTGTGTGTCCTTCCTGTCTAGGGTTCAGACAAGTCTATGACCATAAGCGGGGTCACTATTTCGTAAAGGCTAAACTGAAGACCTACTCTACACAAACCGTAAACGTGTGTGTGTGTGTGTGTGTGTGTGTGTGTGGGGGGGGGGGGGGGGGGGTGTATACTGTATACTATTTGTCCTCATTAACCGTAGAGGCATGAGATGTTTAATGGGTCTGACATTCACTATCATATATTCAGACAGAAAGTGTATTATTATGTTGCCACTGTGAATACATTTCATCTCCATGTCTCAGGGTGGTTCTGCTCAATTTAACCACTGACTAAATCCTTCTCTCTCTACCGTACCACACTGTCTTCTCTTTTCCTCTCCCTCATCCTCTCTTCCCCATCTCTTTTCTCTCTCCATATCCCTTCCTTTCCTTCTCTTTTAACAGGACTGTATCCTTCACTCTAGGGAGAGGGCTGGAGTTAGTGTTTTCATGTTCATCTCTTGCTCTGCTTTTTAGGACGAGCCAACAGATCACATTTGGGCTACTTCCAGGCTCTTTCAAATCCTTAAGCATGAATAATTTTTTCCAACAATTTTTGACGTTATTCGGGAGTTGTTTCAGTTTTTTTTTAAACATGTTTCAGATATTCTTTTATACACTGTCATATTTTCTTTATCCAAAGCAGAATTCTCACTTAGGGGCTGATGAGACATTAATACGCTATATTCCTCAATAATCAATAGTTAGGTGTCATTGATTTATAAGTTAAAAATGGATGTACCAATCCCAGATTGCCCCTTTAATCATAGTCAAAATATAGTTCAAGGTTTAAAGGTCAAAGTTACTAACGCTAAGAGAACTGGTTATCACTCCCCAAACACACATAAACACACAAACAGAGAATAGGGTAGCTTCAAAAACAAGAAAGATCCCCATATCAGAGAGAATCTGTACAGTACTAGCCTGTGTATTACTGCTTGAGAGTAAGTCAAATCTTATTAAGCACTGAAACAGAATAATAGACAGCATGTGTGTCTGATTGGAAACGTGCACGTTTGTGCATGTGTTTGAGTGTGCTGCCAGGGTGTTAAGATTGCTACAAGCTCCGCACATGCATGTGCAAGGGCGGAGTCGTTTTTTTGGGGCAGTGCGCACTATTGTCCACATCATCTTTGCGTTCCAGCCAGAGAGGAAGTCTGCCTTGTGTAATATGTATGTCTGTAACATATATGCTAGAAGTCAGGAAGCAGGTACAGAAGGTGAGTTTAATAATGAGAATAAGCAGATAAACAAAACAGGAAAAGCGTATTGAACGGGAACAAAACCAATATTGCCTGAAGACTGAGGCTACTGAGGGCTAAATAAAGGGGAAGTAATCATGGGAATGATTAAGTTCAGGTGTGCATAACGATGAGGAGCAGGTGTGCGTAATGTGGGTTGCCAGGACCGGTGGTTAGTAGACCGGCAACATTGAGCGCGTGACAGTTTCTATGAATTGCACTTTGCTAGAGCATGAACAGCAAGAGCTTACTCTAGTGTGCTTGCGAAAGTATTCACCCCCTTTGGCATTTTTCCTATTTTGTTGCCTTACAACCTTGAATTAAAAATAGATTTTTGGGGGGTTTGTATCTTTTGATTTACACAACATGAAGATGCAAAATATTTTTTACTGTGAAACAAACAAGAAAAAACACACAAAAAAAGATAACTTGAGCGTGCATAACTATTCACCCCCCCAAAGTCAATACTTTGTAAAGGCACCTCTTGCAGCAATTACAGCTTCAAGTCTCTTGGGGTATGTCTCTATAAGCTTGGCACATCTAGCCACTGGTATTTTTGCTCATTCTTCAAGGCAAAACTCCAAGTTGGATGGGTTATTGTCCTGCTGGAAGGTGAACCTCCGTCCCAGTCTCAAATCTCTGGAAGACTAAAACAGGTTTCCCTCAAGAATTTCCGTGTATTTAGCACCATCCATCATTCATTCAATTCTGACCAGTTTCCATGTCCCTGCCGATGAAAACATCCCTACAGCATAATGCTACCACCACCATGCTTCAATGTGGGAATGGTGTTCTCGGAGTGATGAGAGGTGTTAGGTTTGCGCCAAACATAGCATTTTCCTTGATGGCCAAAAAGCTCCATTTTAGTCTCATCTGACCAGAGTACCTTCCTCCATATGTTTGAGGAGTCTCCCACATGCCTTTTGGTGAACACAAAACGTGTTTGCTTTTTTTTTTCTTGAAGCAATGGCTTTTTTTCTGGCTACTCTTCGGCAAAGCCCAGTTCTGTGGAGTGCACAGCTTATAGTGGTCCTATGGACAGATACTCCAATCTCCTCTGTGGAGCTTTGCAGCTCCTTCAGGTTTATCTTTGGTCTCTTTGTTGCCTCTCTGATTAATACCCTCCTTGCCTTGTTTGTGAGTTTTGGTGGGCGGCCCTCTCTTGGCAGGTTTGTTGTGGTGCCATATTCTTTCCATTTTTTTATAATAGTTTAATGGTGCTCCGTGGGATGTTCAATGTGTCGGATATTTTTTTATAACCCAACCCTGATCTGTACTTCTCCACAACTTTGTCCTGAAGTGTTTGGAGAGCTCCTTGGTCTTCATGGTGCCGCTGGCTTGGTGATGCCCCTTGCTTAGTGGTGTTGCAGACTCTGGGGCCTTTCAGAACAGGTGTATATATACTGAGACCATATTAAACTTAGATTGCACACAGGTGGACTTTATTTAACTAATTATGTGACTTCTGAAGGTAATTGATTGCACCAGATTGTATTTAGGGGCTTCAAAGCAAAGGGGGTGAATACATATGCACACACCACTTTTCCATTTACATTTTTTTAGAATTTTTTGAAACAAGTCATTTTTTTCATTTCACTTGACCAATTTGTCTGTCCATTACATGAAATCCAAATAAAAATCTATTTAAATTACAGGTTGTAATGCAACAAAATAGGATAAAGGCCAAGGGGGATGAATACTTTTGCAAAGCACTGTACTTACTATTAAACTCATCCACTGCACACTACAAGAGGAGATGATGGAGAATCCATAAATCATCTCCATTAAAAAATCCAGCACTGGACTCTGGACTCACTGGACTCACACCAGCTTGTTTCTACTTTGCGTCAGGGGCTAGGCTTTCGTATAATTTGTAGACCATTTAATAGCACATTAATATTACCTTCCTCAATCCATTTTCTGACTAATTACAGTAACTTCGTAATACAAATATCTGCCCTACTTTTCTGTAATCATTTGCTGCATTTTGAACACAAACTGTGCAATAAACTTAAATGAACAAAAACAAACACAGGAACCATACATGTGTTTATTTGTATGAGTTTATTTCTTATAGATAAATGTTATAGCATTACAATTAATGGCATACACGTCTTCATATATAGCCCGTTTATCATTCATATTATCACAGGAATGCTTTTGTTGGGGATTTGACTGTTACACATGAACATCTCATACACTTCCTCTTGTTTGTTTTGATGATTTCATTTGAAAATATATAGACTTTATGGACTGGTATGAAGAGCGACGCCCTTATGTGGTCGGGAGGGAGATGCAGGAATCTTCTCACAAAGCAAGTTCGGCTCCCAACTCATTGCAGGCCAGCTGCCAAGGTCAGAGTGCTTGCCGGGGACCCAAACACCGAGCCCAGATGTCTTTGTAGGAGACGAGGCATTTTCTCTGATGGTAAACGATGTCCAGGTAAGATACGCTAAAATACATGTGATATGATGTGAAAATTATACCAATATAGACGTTGTAATTATATGCCTAACATAAAAGTGATCTGTCAGGAAGGGGGCATACAGTGCCTTCAGAAAGTTTCACACCCCTTGACTTTTTCCACATTTTGTTATGTTACAGCCTGAATATAAAATAGATTAAATTGAGATTGTATGCCGACACACAATGCCCCATAATGTCAAAGTGGAATTGTGTTTTTAGAATTTCTTACAAATGAATAACAAATGAAAAGCTGAGTCAATAAGTATTCAACCCCATTTTAATGCAAGCCTAAATAAGTTCAGGATTAAACATTTGCTTAACAAGTCACATAATAAGTTGTATGGACTCTGAGTTGAGCAGTCAATTTCAAATACAGATTCAACCACAAACACCAGGGAGGTTTTCCAATGCGGTGCATAGAAGGGCAACTATTGGCGGATGGGTAAAAACGTGTAAAAACAAAAATAAAGCAGACATTGAATATCCCTTTGAGCATGGTGAAGTTATTAGTTACACTTTGGGTGGTGTATTAATACACCCAGTCACTACAAAGATACAGGCGTCCTTCTTAACTCAGTTGCCGGAAAGGAAGGTGTCACGTCCTGACCAGTATAAGGGGTTATTGGTTATTGTAGTTTGGTCAGGATGTGGCAGGGGTTATTTGTTTTATGTGGTTCGGGGTTTAATGGGATATGTATTTATGTAAAAGGGGTGTTTGATTTATGTGTTCCGGGGTTTTTGGGTAATGTTCTTGTTTTGTATTTCTATGGTTTTCTATGTTGTGTATTTCTTTGTTTGGCCTGGTATGGCTCTCAATCAGGAACAGCTGTACATCGTTGTTGCTGATTGAGAGTCATACTTAGGTAGCCCTGTTTCACCTGTCCCTTTGTGGGAAGGTGTTGTTGTACTGCTGTGTGTTAGCATGCAACACTGTTCGTTCGATCCGTTTCTTGTTTTGTTTGTTACATGTTCTAATAAAGTTAAGATGAGCACTCAACCCGCTGCGCCTTGGTCCATGACATACGACGACCGTTACAGAAGGAAACCACTCGGGGATTTCACCATGAGGCCAATGGTGACTTTAAACAGGTGCAGACTAATGGCTGTGATAGGAGAAAAGTGAGGATGGATCAACAACATTGTAGTTATTCCACAATAATAACCTACATGACAGAGTGAAAAGAAGGTTGAAAATATGTTACTAAACATGCAACCTGTTTGCAATAAGGCACTAAAGTAAAACTGCAAAAAATGTGGCAAAGAAATTATTTTTATGTCCTGAATACAAATCCAACATCACTGAGTACTTTCAAGCCTGGTGGTGGCTGCAGGACAATAACTTAAAACACAAGACCAAATATCAATGGAATTGTTTACAAAGATGACATTGAATGTTTCTGAGTGGTCTAGTTACAGTTTTGACTTAAATCGGCTTGAACATCTATGGCAAGACTTGAAAATAGCTGTCTAGCAATGATCAACAACCAACTTGACAGAAGAATAAAGTGCAAAATTTGTACAATCCAGGTGTGCAAAGCTGTTAGAGACTTACCCAGAAAGTCTCACAGCTGTAAACGCTGCCAAAGGTGATTCTAACATGTATTGACTCAGGGGTGTGAATACTTACGTAAATTGAATATTTCTGTATTTCCTTTTCAATAAATTTGCAAAAATATATAAAAACATTTTTTTACTTTGTCATTATGGGGTATTGTGTGAAGCTGGGTGAGAAAAAAATCTATTTAATTTGAAATAAATAACAAATTCAGGCTGTAACACAACAAAATGTGGAATAAGTCAAGGGGTATGAATAATTTCTGAAGGAACTGTTTGTCCAAAGCCTTGCCTACACGTTACGGTATGTTTGATAGCCTTCATGTTTTTGTTCAATACTAATGGAAACGCTTCTTTTATTTAAAGATTCTTCTGGCCTTGATGACGCCAAGAAGATCTACAACTACCGCTGCTCAAGAGCCAGAATAATTTCCGAGAACTGCTTTGGGATCTTTGCTGCAAGATTGAGGATGGTGGGACGAGCCCTTGAGGTTGCCCCAGAGAAAGCTGAGACCATTGTGGCCAAGGCCTGCATGGCCCTCTACAACTACTTTTGCACCACAGAAACTGCAGCCACTGGCAACACAGAGTCATCAACACAGTACATCCACCCCATGTTTGTTGACCACTCCACACCCACTGGAAACCTGCGTCCAGTAGAGTCAGGTGGTACAAGGAGACACCAGTTTCCTGGATGCAAGAAATATGTCGACAGACAGGGCAACCAGAGTTGCTATAGACATGTGCAACAACCTCAAGGACTACTTCCTCACACCAGCTGGTCGAGTGTCTTTACAGGGTGTTGCTATCTCACGTGGCACCCTACACTCATAGAAAAAAAGGTGCTATCTAGAACCTAAAATAGTTATTCGGCTGTCTCCATAGGATAACTCTTTTTTTGGTTCAAGGAAGAACCCTTTACACAGAGGGCTCCACATTGAACCCAAAAAAGTTCTACCTGGAACCAAAAAAGGTTCTACCTGGAACTAAAAAGGGTTATCCTATGGGGACAGCCGAAGAACCCTTTTGGACACCTTTTTTTTGTACAGTAAATGTGCACACATATGTTCTCTTCATCTGGTTGAGGACTGTTTATATGTCATGTTGTGAGCTACACACTTGGTTTTGCTGTTTGGATGTAGCTTTTTTTCTTATTCACTCATCACAATAAAGACTACCATCATGACCGTCACTCAGCTGTCTTCCTCTTCCGGCCAAAAGAACTGATTTCATAAACATCTCAATCTAATTTACACACACACACACACACACCACAGTGTCTGTTTTCAGACATTTGAACTAGCCCTGCTACTCATTATGATAACACCACAGTGTCTGTTTTCAGACGTTTGAACTAGCCCTGCTACTCATTATGATAACACCACAGTGTCTGTTTTCAGACGTTTGAACTAGCCCTGCTACTCATTATGATAACACCACATTGTCTGTTTTCAGACGTTTGAACTAGCCCTGCTACTCATTATGATAACACCACAGTGTCTGTTTTCAGACATTTGAACTAGCCCTGCTAATCATTATAACACCACAGTGTCTGTCCCCAGATGTTTTAACCAGCCCTGCTAATCATTATAACACCACAGTGTCTGTCCCCAGATGTTTTAACCAGCCCTGCTAATCATTATAACACCACAGTGTCTGTCCCCAGATGTTTTAACCAGCCCTGCTAATCATTATAACACCACAGTGTCTGTCCCCAGATGTTTTAACCAGCCCTGCTAATCATTATGATAACACCACAGTGTCTGTTTTCAGACGTTTGAGCTAGCCCTGCTACTCATTATGATAACACCACAGTGTCTGTTTTCAGACGTTTGAACTAGCCCTGCTACTCATTATGATAACACCACAGTGTCTGTTTTCAGACGTTTGAGCTAGCCCTGCTACTCATTATGATAACACCACAGTGTCTGTTTTCAGACGTTTGAGCTAGCCCTGCTACTCATTATGATAACACCACGCACAATGTGTCCCATCCAGAAAAGAGCTGATTTCATGTTATAACTAGATCTGATACACATACGATCACAAACACACACTGTACGGAAGGTCTCGGCTGCATGACAAGACTGCATACCGTATCTGGCAACGTTTTACGTAAACACGAAGCCAATCCAGTCGTCGAACGACTGGTGGGACTCACACCCCGGCGGCTTCCCCACTCCTCTTCTCCTTTAGTCTATTCAGACTGCGAACGTACCGAGTCCAATGTTTCTTTGATATTGGTATCAGTGTTCAAATGTCGCTTCTTCCAGCTGTTGGCTTTTGCGTGCTTTTCCGAAGACAACGACATGGAAAGGTTGTGGAGGTGCTCGTATTACCTCACCAGCTCACCCAGACTCTCCTCAAAACTGGACAGAAACAGACAGAATTGCTTGTAGCAAATCTCGAAATAAAAGCACAAAAAAAGGAAGCTTTTGAGTAGAATTGCAAGTAGTAGCAGCAAAGTAGTGGTAAATCCCAAATTGTTTGCGCATTTATATCAGAACGGATACTGGAAAAGATGTGATGTAGACACAGGGGTGGGACTTCCATTGCAAAACTCACTCAAAACTGCCCTTCAGTCTTCGCAAGGACTGACACGTTGATTCGTCAGGTCTCACATTTCCAGGTAGAAAAAAACTATGACATTGCAAGACAGCGCTACTCTCCATAGGGTCCATTTTCGTGGTGTATAAATCGGCCTTTACACACTCCACAATGTGCCTCCACACTGATATCATTCCTTAAAATATTTTAAATGTAACTAAATGTATTTGGAAATTAAATCTATGTAATCTGCTAAGGTAATTATTTATCATGAGAGGGCCATAAACAATAACAAGTAATGCTGCATTCTCCAAGAAAGGTTAAAATCTCACATTTCTGGTAAAAATAGTTATAAATTGCTGAGGTGTAGTCACTTTTGAGGACACAGAAAATGTGAAACATTTTATATGATGTATTTCACATTGAACAAAACAGTATTAATAAGGCTTCAAATTACTTATTTATATGTTTCAAATACAGTATAATCAATTTATAAAACTAATAACGTGAGTATATTTTCTAATGGTCTCTCTTGATCAAAACATTTCCCCCAATCACTGTGAACGTCTCACAGAGCTCTAGCTTGGCTTCCTGAACTCGTTAGGAACTTGATCAAAACTTCTTCCCCATCACTGTTGAACAATTGTGAAGTTTCCCTTTAACCGCGAGCTGCTCTCTGTGTGTGTGTGTGTGTGTGTGTGTGTGTGTGTGTGTGTGTGTGTGTGTGTGTGAGTGAGTGAGAGGGGGAGAGCAGGAAGAGGAGGGGTCCTCTCTCTCTATTTCCAGAATGCACAATGAAACGAGCGACAAGTATGGAATGTCAATGTGGACTCGGAACGTCGCCAGGAATCGTAAAACAGCCCGTAGAGTGGGGGACAGGGAAGGCTGGGGGACAGGGAAGGCTCAACCTTGAGCTGCTCTGTGTGTGTGTCTGTCTGTCTGTCTGTCTGTCTGTCTGTCTGTCTGTCTGTCTGTCTGTGTCTGTCTGTCTGTCTGTCTGTCTGTCTGTCTGTCTGTCTGTCTGTCTGTCTGTCTGTGTGTGTGTGTGTGTGTGTGTGTGTGTGTGTGTGTGTGTGTGTGTGTGTGTGTGTGTGTGTGTGTGTGTGTGTGTGTGTGTGTGTGTGCGAGTGTATGTGTGTGGGTATACATCGTGTGATAACATTGTGTTCCCTCTGCACGGGTATCCAAAGAGCACACACACACACACACACACACACACACACACACACACACACACACACACACACACACACACACACATAGTGGCTGAGTGAGGGAGACAGATGGTGACTCATACTCCTCTTTGGCGCACCAACACTACATTTCCCAGGAGGCCTCTCATAAAGCCTGCTGTCAAAAGCAATGCCCTTCCTGTTTCTCTGTGATTGGAACACAGCCCCCAGGGAGGAGTCAGGGGTCAGGGCCCAGGATATAACCCGGAGCGACAGATCGTGATTGATCATTGGATAGAGATTAAAGACCCATTTAAACCGCTGTGATGAAGGGGGTCCAGGAGGGCAGAAGGGGGGCTCCTGAGGGTGTGCTGTTATAGCCAGGTGATGGAAGGGTTATAATTTGATTACAATAACCAACATTCAACATACAGTTAATTACAATTACAATAGATTTGGATTCAAATTACATTTGCATTGAAGTGAATACAATTTGTATGGGCTTCTGCACCCCCTCCATCCCCCTGTGTGACAGAGATGTAAAGCAGTTACAGCATCTCTCAGACGGAGGCTAGATGATTACATCAGGAGACAGCAGTGTATTGCTTGGTCCAGAATGACAGGGATAGATAGAATGATTTCCATTCAGGCTCAACGGAAGCATGACAGCTGTCACTTATAATGGGTTGTGGAGAAGAATGGTGAAAAATGGTGAAACAACCTTACAAACAAACACAATCCTGATTACACAAACTATTTTAATTGTAACTAACCAATATAACCATAATGTAATAAGTAACAATATAATTAGGCAAATTTTACCAGTCGCATTAGTAAAATAGTGCTATTAGAATTTACTTGTTCACTGAATACCTTACAACATTATTACCTACTGTCGACTGCAGATAAAGGAGCAGTCAGTAAGCAGCCAACCTGCCTCCTGTATGTGTCTACCTGTTCAGTAGCTGAAGAACTCACTCCATGTCTGTTTTTACAGTACATTGTTCACGTTGAGCTATTTTCCTTTCGATTGGGCCGACAGGCCTGAAGAGAGCGAACAGGGCGGGATACATCGTACATCACTAGCGTAAATACACCCGTAACCACGGAAACCACAGAATAGTTATGCAGGCAGATGCAAGTGCAGGAGACAGGATCCCTTCAATGGAGCGTTGATCTGGGACGTTATGAGGACAAAGTGACACATGTCAATAGGGGACACATCACACGTGAATCCCTACTCTCTATGTAATGTGCTACTTTGGTCATAGGGTGTAATTTGAAACACATTCAGAGTATGGAAAATCATCCCTGAACTCCTCCCGACCTGAAATCACTAGTAGATAGTTCAGTGAAAGCTAACCATAACCAACCTTAACCAACCAACCAAATACTGGATTTCCCAGGCCCTTGACATGGATGGCAGTGAAGTCTCTACAGCCAACAGCCAATTGGATCTACAGCTCAGGCCCCTGCTTTAGTGTAAGACAGAATACAGCGTTCCCCAGTTAAGGTGCTGAGTGACAATAACTGTGTATCTGAGATTGGCCTATTGCACTGGGACAACAGACAGGCAAACACAGGCCACTGCTTTGGTTATCTGTCATTGACAAATGACAGAGATACACATGAACAAATGATCAATAGTTTATCAGGCACAAGATAACACATTTCCTCTCTGTAACACAAACACACATTCACTCACACACACACACACACACACACACACACACACACACACACACACACACACACACACACACACACACACACACACACACATACACACACACAAACACGCACACACGTACACACACACACACACACACACAGAGAGCGAGAGCGACACACACACACACACACGCAGAGAGACACCCATGCACATACATATATGCACATAGGAAACAGGCACACACACACACACATCCATGCACGTACACACACCGGAACACACACACACTCATGCACATACGCACACAGGAAGCACAGGCATGCGCCCGCAAGCACACACACACAGAGAGCGAGAGCGACACACACACACACACACAGAGAGCGAGAGCGACACACACACACACACACAGAGAGCGAGAGCGACACACACACACACACACAGAGAGCGAGAGCGACACACACACACACACACAGAGAGCGAGAGCGACACACACACACACCACACAGAGAGCGAGAGCGACACCACACACACACACACAGAGAGCGAGAGCGACACACACAACACACACACAGAGAGCGAGAGCGACACACACACACACACACAGAGAGCGAGAGCGACACACACACACCACACAGAGAGCGAGAGCGACACACACACACACACACAGAGAGCGAGAGCGACACACACACACAGAGAGCGAGAGCGACACACACACACAGAGAGCGAGAGCGACACACACACACACACACAGAGAGCGAGAGCGACACACACACACACACACAGAGAGCGAGAGCGACACACACACACACACACAGAGAGCGAGAGCGACACACACACACACACACAGAGAGCGAGAGCGACACACACACACACACACAGAGAGCGAGAGCGACACACACACACACACACAGAGAGCGAGAGCGACACACACACACACACACAGAGAGCGAGAGCGACACACACACACACACACAGAGAGGCGAGAGCGACACACACACACACACACAGAGAGCGAGAGCGACACACACACACACACACAGAGAGCGAGAGCGACACACACACACACACACAGAGAGCGAGAGCGACACACACACACCACACATAGAGCGAGAGCGACACACACCACACACACAGAGAGCGAGAGGCGACCACACACCACATGACACACACAAGAGAGCGAGAGGCGACACACACACACACACACAGAGAGCGAGAGCGACGACACACACACACACACACAGAGAGCGAGAGCGACACACACCACACACACACAGAGAGCGAGAGCGACACACACACACACACACAGAGAGCGAGAGCGACACACACACACACACACAGAGAGCGAGAGCGACACACACACACACACACAGAGAGCGAGAGCGACACACACACACACACACAGAGAGCGAGAGCGACACACACACACACACACAGAGAGCGAGAGCGACACACACACACACACACAGAGAGCGAGAGCGACACACACACACACAACAGAGAGCGAGAGCGAACACACACACCACACCGAGCAGCGACACACACCACACAAGAGAGCGAGAGCGACACAACACACACACAGAGAGCGAGAGCGACACCACACACACCACACACACAGAGAGCGAGAGCGACACACACACACACACCACAGAGAGCGAGAGCGACACACACACACAGAGAGCGAGAGCGACACACACACACAGAGAGCGGAGAGCGGACACAACACACACAGAGAGCGAGAGCGAACACACACAACAGAGAGCGAGAGCGACACACACACACAGAGAGCGAGAGCGACACACACACCAGAGAGCGAGCGACACACACACACAGAGAGCGAGAGCGACACACACACACACAGAGAGCGAGAGCGACACACACACACAGAGAGCGAGAGCGACACACACACACAGAGAGCGAGAGCGACACACACACACAGAGAGCGAGAGCGACACACACACACACAGAGAGCGAGAGCGACACACACACACAGAGAGCGGAGAGCGACACAACACATCACACAGAGAGCGAGAGCGACACACACACACCAGAGAGCGAGAGCGACACACACACACACAGAGAGCGAGAGCGACACACACACACACAGAGAGCGAGAGCGACACACACACACAGAGAGCGAGAGCGACACACACACACAGAGAGCGAGAGCGACACACACACACAGAGAGCGAGAGCGACACACACACACAGAGAGCGAGAGCGACACACACACACAGAGAGCGAGAGCGACACCACCACACACAGAGAGCGAGAGCGACACACACACACAGAGAGCGAGAGCGACACACACACACACACACAGAGAGCGAGAGCGACACACACACACAGAGAGCGAGAGCGACACACACACACAGAGAGCGAGAGCGACACACACACACAGAGAGCGAGAGCGACACACACACACAGAGAGCGAGAGCGACACACACACACAGAGAGCGAGAGCGACACACACACACACACACAGAGAGCGAGAGCGACACACACACACAGAGAGCGAGAGCGACACACACACACACACAGAGAGCGAGAGCGACACACACACACAGAGAGCGAGAGCGACACACACACACACACACAGAGAGCGAGAGCGACACACACACACACACACAGAGAGCGAGAGCGACACACACACACACACACAGAGAGCGAGAGCGACACACACAGTTGAGTCCAACCCTGTCAGCAATGTCATCTTTCATTTATCTGCAATTGGTCTTATTTGTGCTGCAGTGAAGTTTAAAACGACCATGTACACACAGTGACCCTGAAGAAGCTACATAACATCTTGTGTCATACTCTCTCATCTATGTGTGTGACTGTGTGCGTGGCGTGCCTGCGTGTGTATCAGTGTGAGTTAGCATCTGTGTGTGTACTGTGTGTACGCACATGAAAAAATACTATAGTGTACACTATGGTAGGAATACTATCGTATTCTCTGTAGTGTTTTCGCTGACTTTACTGTAGTATTTACTGTAGTATTCTGTAGTATATTGTAGTATTTACAGTTTACTATAGTATAAATACTGTAGTAAAACATTTGTAGTATATACCATAGTAATTACTGTGGTCTTTCGCAGACTGTTATATACTGTAGTATTTGCAGTAGTGTTTTTGGGGACATTACTGTTGTATTTACTAAAGTGTTTTATTATCTTTGACATAGAAGTGGGGGGCTTTCTCCTTGTGGAAACCTACAGTGAGGGAAAAAATAATACTTATTTCCCTCATTAAAATGCAAATCAATTTTGACATGCGTTTTTCTGGATTTTTTGTTGTTGTTATTCTGTCTCTCACTGTTCAAATAAACCTACCATTAAAATTATAGACTGATCATTTCTTTGTCAGTGGGTAAACGTACAAAATCAGCAGGGGATCAAATACTTTTTCCCTCACTGTACTGGAAAAAAATATTAAAGGAGCACATTTTCCAGAACTTGTCGGTAGGTAGGTAGGACTGGGTTCAGAACTTCTGCTCTTTTCTATAACCTATAGGGAACACAATATATGGTCTATACTTGGCATGTAGGTATCTCAGTTACGGGTGGAACAAAATGGGATATGTTGGAGGGGAATGGGCAGAGTATATACCAATTAAATACTGTAGTATTAACTATATATCTTTTAAATATATTTTTGTGGACTGTAGTGATTTTGTGGGCTAATTCTGTAGTATTTACTACAGTGTTTTTTGTGTGGATGATACTTTAGTATTTACTGTACTATTGTACAAT